>NW_025321361.1:0-124111 GCF_019176455.1 Solea senegalensis
CTTTTATCTACGTTGTTGATGTTTTAGGTTGTGACGTCACGGTGACGTGTCCCTTCACTGAGTCGCATCCGCCAATGAGGCGTCACAGGGGTTGTTTCCGGTCTCGTCATGTCTCGCGGTATTTGGAAGAAGACAGCGAAGAAGAGTGTAACACGGACGCTGTCGTGTCTTCGACGGAGTTTTACACGTTATTCACGGACATCGTCCCCGCGCTCATTGGACTTGACGACCGTATGGAGGCGGCCGCGGAGAGCCGCTCTCCCCGGGAGGAGGAGGAGCTCGAGGACGGAGAGATCTGCGACGATGAGGCCGATGAGAGCGTGCCGCCTCGGCGGGGGGATGGTAACAGGCCGCCCCGCGGAGCTCCTCTGCGGACACGAAAGCTCCGCAAACACCCGCACAACATGCTGCCCCGCATGGGACACCAACCGCCGGACTTCCGCCTTCTGGGACCGTACAGCCTGGGAGCTCACGGACACGGTCCTTTCCCTCCGGCTCACAGGCAGCAGTGTGGGCCTAGTGGGCCCGACCGGCCTCTCTCTCCCCCGCTTCCCCCTCCGCCGCCGGTAACCGTCCAGCACGGAGAGCCCAGCCCGCGCTCCAGCTTCTGGGAGCGAAGCCATGGAGCACTGGGTCGGTTTAGGCACCGGGGTATGACCAACGGCGGACACGGGGCCTGGAACAGAGGAAACAGGGACCCGGTCGGTCGGTTCGGGTTCGGAGAGAATCACGGCATCAAGACCGACTCGCTGTCCAGAAAACGTATCCTTTCCTGCTCGACCGAAACCTCGGCGTGGACCAGGATCAGGGACACGCGGGGTTCTTCAGGTTTGTTAAAAGTGGTGTCGAGGCCTCACCTGTTCTGCAGGGGCCAGCAGAGTTCAGGTGGGATTTAACCACCGCGAACACATGATTTTCAAATATCTCGAATCCAGTTTTCAATAGGAAGTAGATTCTCATATGGACGTCAAAATAAAAGTCTCTGTTTGTGTTGGTCCACAGCCTGTAGTTATCAAAATAAAAGTCTCCGTTTGTTGGTCCA
This sequence comes from Solea senegalensis, assembly GCF_019176455.1. NCBI lineage: Eukaryota > Metazoa > Chordata > Actinopteri > Pleuronectiformes > Soleidae > Solea > Solea senegalensis. The sequence continues at coordinate 1,043 of NW_025321361.1, forward strand.
CAGCCTGTAGGTTTCAAAATCTCAGTTTGTTAGTCCACAGCAACAGCCCATAGTTTTCAAAATATTAGTCCCACTTTCTGTTTGTCCATACAAAAACACAGCCCACAGTTTTCAAAATAAAAGCCCCACTTTCTGTTTGTCCACACTAAAACACAGCCCACAGTTTCCAAAATATAAAACCTCAGTTGAAGTAGAAGCTCATTGACTAAAAAAAAAAAAAACGAGCTAATGAGCCATAGATGTGAAACCAGCGGCACCTGCAGCCTTAACATTTCCCTCAGAGAAGCCCCCGGGCCGGAATCATGTGACTCAGGTGAGGAAAGTCGTCCACAGTGTCTCCAGATCAGAGGACAGTGTGGACGAGTCCTTCGAGGACCTGCTGTCCAAGTACAGACAGATTCAGCTGGAGCTTGAGTGTATCCGTAAAGAGGAGACCATGGCACTGGAGCCCAAACCGTCTGTCACCAGAGAGGGTGCTGCAGACAACGCTGCCACACGTCCAGCAACCAGACCGGCACCCGAAGTTGATCCATGTCCAGCCGGATTGGAGGAGGTCTCAGAGCTGGAGACATCGGAGAAGAAAGTGTTCCAGGCGTTCAACATCAAACCTCTGCGTCAGAGACTGGCTCTGCCCGCTCACCTGGGCCCGCTGAAGAAGACTGGAGACGAGGACACGGAGAGACACAGTGAGTCCTGCAGGGAGACCACAACAAGCGTCTTCATGAACATGTCAAGGCGACGTAGCCACCAGTAGGGGGCACTGGTTTGAATCTTTGTTGTTGATGTTGTAATGTGTCTGTTTAGCCGAGGGAGAGGAGAGGAGACAAGAAGGCGATTACAAAGATTTGCGGCCTGACGCCGAAGTCAAGGAGGCCACGTGTTCGTGCTGCGAGGAGGAAACAAAGACGTGTTCCGTCTGCAGAGAGTCGTCGGCCTCCAGCGAGGGATCGTCCGTCTCTCCTGACAAGGTGAGTGTTTGCTGACCACCACAGAGTCCACATGTTCTGGACTCGTATGAGACGCTGTGTGTTCTCGGCAGCCGGCGGTGAAGGTGGAGGAGGAGGAGCTGTCGGAGCTGCAGCTGCGTCTCCTTGCGCTGCAGTCGGCGAGTAAGAAATGGCAGCAGAAGGAGCAGCAGGTGATGAAGAAGAGCAAAGACCGGATCACCAGAGCCTCACAGGACCAGAAACCCAACCCCGGCCCAGCAGCCACTCCACCCGGCAGGAGAGTCGCCACCAGGTTCACCTCTTCTGCCGCCTCCGCCACAGAGAGGAACAGAACCCGGGACCGAGACCGCTCGAAGACCGGCCCACGACCCCCAGTCAGAGAGCGGGAGAGGCCTGTGGAGAGAGCCCGACCCAAACAGAATATGAAACCTGGTCTCAAAACTCCACCGGAGAGAGGCCACACGCCAGGGAGGCCTCACACGACCAAGAAGATGGTCATGGGCCCAGGTGAGACTCATCAGAACCCAGATCAGTCACATGACCTGCGGCTCCAGCATCCACCCACTCTTCTTCCATGTTTCCTGTCAGGCTCCGCAGCAAAGCAGGCGCTGAGGAAGCAGCAGCTGCGGACGTGGAAGCTGCAGCAGCAGCGGCAGCTGGAGGAGAAACGGCGGCAGGACGAGGAGGAGCGGCGCCGGCGAGAGGATGAGATCCGGCGGATCCGGGACCTGTCCAATCAGGACGAACAGTACAATCGTTTCATGAAGCTGGTGGGAGGAACAGCGAGGACACGCAGTAAGGTGAGACCGTGTGAGACAGAGTGGACACACTGGTCTCGGGCCCGCGCCACGGTAACACAGTGTCTCTCTGTCCCTCAGTCCAGGGACTGTGAACACAGGAAGTCCACGGGTAAACCGGGCCTGGACACCTCAGGAAACCTCTACCAGTACGACAACTATGACGAGGTGGCGATGGACACGGACAGCGAGACAGGTTCTCCAGGTGAGCTGGACCTCAGTGGAACAATGAGGACGTTAACTGTCACTGCTGTTTAACTCAAACTCAACTTTTTCTTTCAGTCCCGTCTCCGACTCACAGTCCGTTCCGGTCTGAAGGTCCAGGATGTCAGGTTCCTCCGTACGGGACGGATGTGACGTCGTTTGGACCGGTACGTTTCTTACACGATCGTACGCCGTCAATAATTAAAGGACTGTTGACGTTTTTTTAAAGTGTGCCCGTGTGCCCACACACATTTACATTACATGTCATTTAGCAGACGCTTTTATCCAAAGCGACTTACAATAAGTGCATTTAAACATTTGTGTACAAATAAGAGCTAGAAGTATGTAAGAGCTTCAAGTAAACCAAGCTATGAAGTGCTAGTCGTAAGTGCGATGTATACGTTTTGGTTTTTTTTGTCGTCGTCTTAGTCGAGGTAGAGTCAGAAGAAATGTGTTTTTAGTCGGCGGCGGAAGATGTGGAGGCTTTCAGCTGTCCGGATGTCGATGGGGAGCTCGTTCCACCATTTGGGAGCGAGGACAGTGAACAGTCTCGAGTTCTGCGAATGCCTCTGCGATCCTCTCAGTGAGGGGCAGCGAGAGCGGGGTGGAGTGGCTCAGTGGTTAAGACCCTACCTTGTGTAACAAAGACATCATGGTCGCAAGTTCGATTCCACCCCTGGCTAATTGTACTTGATTCCATTGTAAGTCGCTTTGGATAAAAGCGTCTGCTAAATGACATGTCATGTAATGTAATGAGAGCGGAGTGGGCGGGCTGGGGTGCAGGTTTTGATCATGTCCTGGATGTAGGCTGGACCGGATCCGTTTGTAGCATGGAACACAAGCACTAGAGTCTTGAAGTGGATGCGAGCAGCTACAGGAAGCCAGTGAAGGGAGCGGAGGAGCGGTGTAGTGTGGGAGAACTTTGGTAAGTTGAAGACCAGTCGAGCTGCTGCATTCTGGATGAGTTGCAGAGGTCGTATGGCACATGCAGGGAGACCAGCCAGGAGGGAGGTGCAGTAATCCAAGTGTGAGGTGACAAGAGCCTGGACCAGAACCTGTGCCGTCTTCTGGGTTAGAAGAGGCCGCATCCTTCTGATGTTGTGCAACATGTATCTGCAAGATCCAGCTGTTGCAGCAATGTTGGCAGTGAGGGAGAGATGGTCGTCAAGTGTCACACCCAGGTTCCTGCAGTATGAGAAGGAGTTACCACAGAGTTGTGGAGGGTGATGGTCAGATCTGTGGTGGGAGAAAGAGAAACTCAGTCTTGTCCAGATTGAGTTTCAGGTGATGGTCAGACGTCCACTGAGATGCACACGCGCACACACACACGCGCACACACACACACACACTCACTCTCACACAAAGTAAATCAGTGATTTTAGCTGCTCCCTCGTGTGGTCACTTTGTCACTGGATTTCAAACACTGAAGAGACAAAATAAGACATTTGAACTCAGTGATGGAGTGCAGTGGATCAAAGTGACCACACGAGGCAGCAGTGGATCACTGATGTTCTCTGTGGACTTTGGTGTGGGAGAGTGAGGTTTACACTGAAGTGTCCCTTTGAATCATGAATGATGACTCATGTCTCTCTCGCCCTCTCTCTCAATCTCTCAGCCCTTCCCCCACCCCCTGCTGCCTGGTGTCACTCCTCCCCCTCCGCCCCTCCCTCCCCCTCCTGATGAGTTGGAGCCTCCTCCCAAACCACCGTTTGCTGACGAGGAGGAGGAGGAGGAGATGCTGCTGAGGGAGACGTGTCTTATGTCCATGGCCAACAAGAGGCTGACTGAGGTGTGTTTCATACGTAGTGTGACCTTTGACCTCTCAGTGTCAAAATCCACACTAAATGCTCTTTACTTGTCGAAATGAACTCTGACTCCACCGTTGAACATGAAATCATGTAGATGTAGCTTTTACTGTTTTAATAATTATTAAATGTGCTCTGACTTTTTACAGGAGAAGAGCGTCAATGGCCCCGCCTCCCCTGTGGCCCCGCCCTCCCTGGGCGCTGGTGTCCAGCTGCCGTCTAGAGGAAACCTGAGCACGGTCAGTCTGAACACAGTGTCTCAGCCTCGGAGCAACAAGTTCTCCAGAGGAAGCCACGCCCCGAGAGCGCCGCTGGTGGTAAGACCCGGACTGCATGGTGAGCGTGTTCTGCCAGCAGAGGGCAGCGTAGTCTAACTGTTGGTCATTGTTTCCTGCAGCTGCCCAGACACAAGGCAGTGGTGGTTTCCCTCAACGACTCTGACGACAGCGACTCGGACATGGACGCCTGCAGCGCCACCCACAGTATGTTTGGTGGACTGGAGTTCATGATCAAAGAAGCCCGCAGGACGGTGGAGGTGAGTCGGGACCGGACCACACAATAATCTGACAGAAATCGATACTTTGCAACAATAATCTGACACAAATCCATACTTTTCAACAATAATCTGACACAAGTCAATACTTTTCAACAATAATCTGACAGAAATCAATACTTTTCAACAATAATCTGACACAAATCAATACTTTTTAACAATAATCTGACACAAATCAATACTTTTCAACAATAATCTGACACAAGTCAATACTTTTCAACAATAATCTGACACACAAATCAATTTTAACAATAATCTGACACACAAGTCAATACTTCAACAATAATCTGACAGAAACTTCAATACTTTCAACAATAATCTGACACAAATCAATACTTTCAAATACACCTGACACAAATCAATACTCTTTCAACAATAATCTGACAAGTCAATACTTTCAACAATAATCTGATGAAATCAATACTTTTCAACAATAATCTGACACAAATCAATACTTACAATAATCCGACACAAGTCAATACTTTTCAACAATAATCTGACACAAGTCAATACTTTTCAACAATAATCTGACATAAATCGATACTTTTCAACAATAATCTGACACAAATCAATACTTTTCAACAATAAACTGACACAAATCTTAAATGTGAATATTTTCTGGTTTCTTTTCTCCGTAAAACAAAGAAATCATTCAAACGGAATGTTTTTGGTTTGTGGGTAATGGAAATAATAATCAACAGATTATCAATTATGATTATTAGGTATAATAATAATAATGATCATCATCACAAATGGCTCTCAAACATACAGTCCTAGTGAGTTATTTTAATGTACCATAAGAAGAGGAGCCTGCACGACAGTTATTCACCTCATCATTTCTCTCCTGTCAAAAACATGGTGTCACTGACTCTGACTGATGTTTGCAGGCAGCAAAGCCTAAAGGAGCGCCGGTGTGTGAGAAGGAGAACAACCCGCTCAGAACCCCTGAGGCTTTACCAGAAGCTAAGAAGGCCGAGTATCGTCAGCTCAAAGAGGAAATAGCCAGGTTTGACACTTTGTCACGTTTGTCATAGACATGTGTTTTGAGGACAGAACTGAAGGAGTTTGTTCACAGCAGGGAGAAGCAGAAGATGATAATGAAGATGAAGGATCAGGTTCCTCGGAGTTCCATCTCCTCTGTAGCTTTGGAGTCTGTGACGGAAGCGTCTGAACGAGTGGCAGCGGAGGTGAAGCTGAGAGAGGTCGAGCAGAGACTCTGCAAAAACAGGTTAGACCATGTACCACGACAGCACATCATCACAGCCGCACTCGTCTCCTGAAGGGAGGCGCTGTAGCACATCATCGCAGCCGCACTCGCCTCCTGAAGGAGGCACTGTAGCACATCATCACACACTCGCTTCCTGAAGGTGGCGCTGTAGCACATCATCACACACTCGCCTCCTGACACAGGCAAAAACACACCCACTTGGGAGAAACATGGCTGGTGGAGGAAACATTGCGGTTCAACCATATATGTTCGAACCAGAGTCTGACCCTGAACAAGAGGAAGCTACAGAAGACATTGTAGTATGTAGACTGCAACAGGACGTGTCAGAATGGTCAGTTATGAGCTCTACTTGAGCTTTCTTAAAAATATGTGGGTTTTTTTACGTTGGTGAAATACGGTCGCTGACTAAATACGGTCGCTGACTAAATACGGTGACCGCTGGCCGCAGTCTGATGTGAAGTGGTGCGTTTTATCCGGCACATTAGCTTCATATATAGAATCATTACATTACATGTCATTTGGCAGACGCTTTTATCCAAAGCGACTTACAATGGAATTGATTACAGTCAGCGAGGGGTGGAATCGAACTTGCGACCATGATGTTTTTCGCACATAGGGTACCGGTCTTAACCACTGAGCCACAGAATCCTCTGTAAAACACTGTGCTCCACTGTGTAGCCACCAACAGCACACTTGTCTCTCCGCGTTGAAATAATACCGCTCTTCCTCCCTCGCCTGCACTCTCACATTTTATAGGTGGAGCTCTCCAAGTAAACTTTCTGGTGGGGTGGCAACATTCGCGGTGAAATGTGCATTGTGTCGTCACAATCGCAGGGAATTCAACATCGCATGTTTTATCTCCTATATTTACACTAAGGGGGACCACGAAAAAAGGAGTATTCTTTTTCCACACTTTGGCGACTGGTAGGGCCTCCTGAGTAGAAATTTTCCAATACCATTTTTCCCTCCCGATACCGATTCCGATACTTGTACTGTTGGTATTGGCCGATTCAGAGTACCGATACCAGTGTGTTATAAAAAAATATATATCATACTACACCTGCATGACTGTGATATGATTGTTATGATATGATGATCATTGGTGGTAAGGTTTGGCTCAGGTTAAACCCTCTGTAAAACATGAACAAATACAGCAAATGGACGCCATTTATTTTTACCAGTGATATGTTATTTCATTTTTCAGCTTGTACGTTTGTTTTGACTCTGGTCCAAACACCGCAGCACTGGCAGAGCTTCATGTTTCCATGACAAATGACCGGGAAAGGACGCACATGACATCATTTTTACATGACTCCAGATTGTTAAAATGAGTCTCTGAAGTAACGCTAAACTTTAAAAACGGAGGCATACATACGCAGGACACGGGTACGCTGGTTAGTTGTAGCGCTGCTCCAGTTTGACTGTAGGCACGCTAAAGGAGCTAGTGCAGCTAACAACGCTAACGGAGCTAACTGGTAAATACTGCCAAACCGCCGACATGATGAGCTAACGTTAGCTCCTTGTCTACAGGTGTCGGGTGATCAGTTTTTCTTCACACCTCTAAAACAGCACAGCGCAACTGTTTCAAGAGCGGCGAAGAAGAACCGTGTCAGAGCTAACAGATCTCTAATAAATGACGTGGTATCGGATCAGCGCATGGATTCCAGTACTCGCCGATACTGATGCCCACATTTTCGGCAGTATCAGAGGCATTTCCGATACCGGTATCGGAACAACTCTACTCCAGAGTCCCAAATATATATAGATATGTATGTATGTATGTATGTATGTATATATGTATAGATATGTATGTATATATATATATATATATATGTGTGTGTGTGTGTATATATGTATGTGGTGTGTGTATGTATGTATGTATGTATGTGTATACTTACCATATATATGTATATCCTATAACAACAATAATAATGTATCAGCAATAATATGGCCAACCAACCTATGTATATATATATGTATGTATGTATATATGTATATATATATGCATGTATGTATGTATATATATATGTATATATCATATTATATTACATATTAAAATCATTAAAAAGTTTATTTTGCATATGTCCCCTTTAAATAGTTTCTCAGTGAACAGCAGGACACAGTTCTAAGTTTGTGGGCGTGTCCTACCCTAGCTGAACTTAGGCCCTGACCCAGACAGTTTTCATATTACTTTGATTTAAACGTCACATGTTCATATCTGTGTTCAGAGAGCTGCTGCAGAGAGACGAGGCCGTCCTCCGACACCTCCTCCAACAGGAGCTGAAGAAGAGAGAGTCTCTGAAAGCGTCTGAGGCTAAAGTGGTTAAACTGAGGGAGCAGCTCCAGGCCTCAGAGAAGATCGCCAGTGCCAACAGGACGCTCCTCAAGAAGCTCCAGGAGCAGGTGAGCTGCACTAACACCTGTCAGTCTGAGCTCACTGGTGGACACATGGGGACGGTTGATGTGTGACGCAGCTGCTCTGTGCAGGTCCACCGTGTAGAGCATCGTGTGTCCATTAAGAAGGGTCTGGCTGTGCGGTTGGAGCAGGAAGTGTCTCAGGCTCAGCTGGCTGCTGGAAGAGGGACCAAACGCAGAGCTGACTCTGTCCAGACCACAGTGAGTTCCTGTTCCAGTTAACCACATCATACTGAAAACTGGGGATGTCCCATATTGGCTATTTTTTTATTTTTTTTTTTAATGATTTTAATGATTTTCAATGTGCAGATATTGTCCAACACTGGATCTAGCAGTAGGTTTGGATCTAGACTCTGGATCCAGCGGTAGGTCTGGATCTAGACTCTGGATCCAGCGGTAGGTCTGGATCTAGACTCTGGTTCCAGTGGAAAAGAGACTTTAGTGAAGCAGCTTTGTCAGAACACACACACACACACACACACAGCTGGGTTCCTGGAAATTTTTATTTCCCCGAGGGAACCTCCCAAAGGGATTAACAAAGTCGTCTGTCTGGTACATTGAAGATGTCATGGCTGAGTTAATGATGACATCACGGTGTCTCCTCAGGTGGCGAAGCGTCACATGGTGGACGGCGGCTCCGAGCGTCACTTTGCGGAGCTCATTGCTCAGAAGCAGCGTCTGCAGCAGCTGGAGTCTGAATACGCTCTGAAGATCCAGAGGCTGAAGAAGGCCCAGGCTCTGAGGAACAGAGTCCCGTCAGAACCACCGTCAGAACCCCTGCCAATGCCACGAGCCTCCACCCCTCCAGACCCTAACGTCCAGGCTCCACCCCCCTCCAGCCCATTCCCTGTGCCGCAGCCTTCGCTGCATGACCTCACACAGGACAAACTCACTCTGGACAACGAAGACGTCACTGAGACGGACGATCCTGAAACAGAACCTGCAGCTGCTGCCCGAGGCCCCCGGCGCCAGTCCCTGCGTCAGTCCAGCTCCTTCACCAAACCACACCTGGAGCAGCTGAGCTCAGCCCCTCCTAAAGACATTTCCAAACCCACCAAGACATCGACCAGTGCCACGCCCCCTGCTGAGACGTTTGCAGGTCTGGACCTGGAAGCTCTGAAGCTCCGGTACCAGCAGCAGGCGTCACTCAGAGAGCTCCTGCAGAGGGAGCTGCTGAGACTGGACGAGAACATGGAGAACCTGCCACCTGGACAGGTGAGTCAACATGAGTCACATTTGTCTTCGGGCTCTAAGATAAGCATGGTCATAGAAACCTTTTAAAACAGGGATTATATAAATCTGTCTTTAAAGTTAATGCTGTTGTTCATAAAGAACATAAATACATGTAGCCACGATACTAGTTAGGGACATTAGGCACTTAAGGAATCCAGGGTCCAGTTTATAATCTGAATTTAATCTGAACTTAATCTGAACACATGGTGGCAAAGTGCACCGACGCTGCTTTGCTGCCCCCTTGTGGAAGTAGAACACTGCACCATCACTGACTTATCAATAATCACTATTGCTTGTATTTATCCAGATTGTCATGACAACGTGTCTCTCTCTTTGCAGGTGATTACGTCAGTGGACGTGGACGCGGGGACAAGTCCATTAGGGAGTCCAGAACTCAGACCGGTTCCCTTTGGTCCGTATCACAGTCCTCTGCTGGTGTTCAGGTCCTACAGGTAAACCATGTCCTGGGACGTCTTCACCTCAGTGGACCTTGTCCACCTGACTCTTCCACGTCTCTGTGTCCAGGTTCAGTCCGTACTACAGGACCAAGGAGAAACTGTCTCTGAGCTCTGTGTCCTACAGCAACACCATCCAGCCTAGAAAGTTCTTCTGTCGCTTTGACCTCACAGGAACCTGCAACGATGACGACTGCCGCTGGTGAGGACACTCGTCCGTCTCTGTGTCTCACATTGTCACATGGTGTCTGTGTGAGACATGGTTGTCCTCTGTGTGTCCACAGGCAGCACATGAGGAACTGCACTCTGACCGGGACTCAGCTGTTCCAGGACCTTTTGTCCTACGACTTGTCTCTCATCGGCTGCTGTGAGAGCAGCTGTGACGAGGACGTCAGTGCAGCCACAGGTGAGAGACAGAGAAAGAGACATGTGTCTTCTGTCCCACACTCTCTCATGGTTGTGCTTTGCTTTGTAGAAAAGTACATGAAGAAACTGTTTGGCACCAACAAAGACCGCATGGGCGTGGACCAGAAGGCCGTCCTCCTCGTCAGCAAAGTCAACGAGAGCAGAAGACACGGTCAGTCTGCTCGTCTTTACACTCGTCTTCGTCAGACATGTCTCCGTCTTCTGACTCCTCCCCTTTTCTTTACCAGTCCCTCCTTTCACCACCTGCAAAGACACCAGGAGGTGGAGACCCAAGCCATCGGCACCGGGCGGCGAAAGCCCCGAGGACGACGGCGAGCATGCGGCGTCTGGAGCAGACGTGACACCTGAGGGACACGGTGAGGTCATGTCAAAGACCAGACCAGACCAGGTTTTACACTTCAGCTTTTAAAACGTGTGTGTGTGTGTGTGTGTGTGTTTGTGTGTGTGTAAACACAGAGGACACACACTCTCAGACTGTCCTTCCTGCGCTGGACATGTGTGTCGTCTCACCAGAGGACAAACGATACTTTGTCAGTGAAACGGACGACATTTCAAACCTGGAGAGCAGCGTCCTGGAAAGTCCTGGAGAAACTCAGCTGTGGATCAAACTGGCTTTCAAGTACCTGAGTCAGGGCGACACGTGAGTCTGTCTGTGTGTCTGTCTGTCTCTGTGTGTGTGTGTGTGTGTGTGTGTGTGTAGTCAGGACGATCTGAGTATGTCTCTTTGCATGTTTGTAGCTCAGCTGCAGACGGTCTTGAAGCGGCTCTCAACACTCTGTCTCGGGCGTTGGAGAGGAACTGTGACGACCCGGAGGTTTGGTGTCACTACCTGTCGCTCTTCTCCAGAAGGGGCAGCAGAGAGGAAGTGCAGGAGATGTGTGAAATGGCGGTGGAGCACGCGCCCGACTACAGAGTGTGGTGGAATGTAAGTGTTTGCTCACATGACTTGTCTCATGATCTCACCTGTTTGCACCTCTCCTTGACCTCTGACCTCTGGTAGTATCTGACCCTGGAGAGTTCCTTTGAGGGGAAGGACTACGTGTGCGAGCGCCTGCTGCAGTTCCTCACAGCCACGTCGTCGTCACCAGGTGTCGCAGAAAAAGTGTCATTCCAGCTGATGGAGGCGCTGTTGTACCGCGCTGACCTGAGCGTGTTCACGGGGCGGGTTGAAAACGCACTCGCCGTCTTACAGGTGAGACAATCTGTCACCTGATGTCAGGCCATGATGATGAAGTAAAGGAGTAAATGAGAGAAACGTGTTTTCTGCAGAACGCTCTGAAGTCACCTGATGACCGCGGCATCGCTGACCACCTGACCGTCCCAGACCGCGCTCTCGTCTGGCTCTCATTTATCCACCTGACGGAGTTCGAGCGTCTGCCATGCAGCTTGTACGAGGCGTCAGAGTCCGGTCCGTCCAGACTGGTCAGCACAGAGTCCTTCCTGCTGCCATGGAGGAAGCCACAGGACATCAGGACGCCGTCTCATGTCCTCATCGCTCTTTTCCAAGGTAGTGACGCAGGTGATGAAGACGATGGTGTTCACGTTCAGATGTTCACACTTGTCCCTTGTCCTCAGACGCCATCAGTCAGTGTAGAGACGAGTCTCAGTGTCCACGAGAGAGGACACTGGCAAGTCTTCCTCTTCACCTGAACCTCGTCCTCCTCTACAAGTTGCTGCACAGGTGAGGGGGTTGGGGGTGTTAACCTGCCGCACACAGGGGTGTGTGTGCCGGCTGAACCTTGTCTTTGCTCACCCTGTCAGGTACGACGAGGCGCTGACGGTGTGTGAGTCTCTGCTGCAGCTCTGTCCAGACTCCTGCTCTCTGCGGGCAGATGTGGTGGACCTCCACCTCAGGAGAGGAGACGGTGGTCAGGCGGTGAACGTGTGGCTTCAGGCTCTGGCTGAGTGTCCTGACAACGCTGAGGTCTTCTACCACTGCTGCAGGTTCCTCGTGACTCAGGTGAGCTCTGCTCAGTCGTGTCAGTTGTTCCACTTGTGTCTGAGATGTCGCATGAACATGCTGGTGTTTGTTCCTCAGGGGAAGGTGAACGCCGTCGCTCCCCTGTTCCGGGGCTTTGTCTTGTCCCTGCTGGAGGACGAGCAGAGTCAAAAGACACCAGTGGACGTCCTTCGGTGCGTTGTGTTCAACATGTAAGTGATGGACAGTGAGATGTGGATTCACACGAGTGATTCACGTGAGTTTTCTTCTCCGTTTCAGACACATCCTGGGTTTTCCCTCAGACAAGCTTCTGCGAGGAGTTCCCGTCAAGAAGGATCTGCAGGAGCAGCTGAGCCAGCAGAGGGCGCACCTGCACCTCATCCACTGGTGTGTTTGTCCTCTGTCCTCAGGACCAGTAGTAGTCTCCATGAGGACTACAACATATTAGTCCAATTAAAATGGAGCTAGTCTTAGTCGGACTAACATACGTGGATCATGTGATTCATAGTCTGATTACTCGTGCATGTAAACACTTAGTCAAACTGGAGACCGAGGTCCAGCTCACATGACAGACATCAAAGTCATTAAAGGCAAGAGTCCTGTGATCACACACACACACACACACACACACACACACACACACACACACACATACACACACACACACCAACCACTGTTTAACTCAAATATCTAAGCAGACAATCACGTGTCAGCAGCACATCTCCGCTCGCATGGTGGATTCTGGGGGAACTGTTTGTGGGTCACCATGGTAACGGGTATTGTTGTTCCTTAGTCGCTGGCAGTGGCTTCACGGCTCTGTGGACGACACTGTCGACGCCTTTGAGCGAGCGCTTGGCTCCGCCCTGAAGCTGGATCAGCTACATACACTGTGGATGGAGTGAGTGCTCACACACACACACACACACACACACGGACGGCTGAATCTCATCACATTTTTCCCTTGTTAGCTACCTGGAGTTTAGCAGCAGTCAGCTGACCCAAGGCCCCGCCCACAGCCGCTCCAGAGTCTTCGCAGATCTGGTCCAGCGCTGCCTCAGCACCGTCCCAACTCGACTGGAGCTTCCGTTCAACACTGCTGAGTTCTGGAGCTGCTACCAATTTCATAACAAGGTGAGCGGTCACACACACACACACACACACACCCACCAAGGATTTAGCCACACCCCCAGTGACGTCCTGCATACACAAACACAGTGTTGCAGCATGATGAAGCTGCTGCTGTACGCGACACCTCCCCCTGCACTTCTTATGTGTTTTTCCTCCTCAGGTGATCAGTTTCTACCTGAGCCTCCTCCCACAGTCCCAGCATTCACTGGTGCTGGAGAGACTGAGATCTGCCACGCCCACCAACACTGAGCTCAACCTGAGGTGTGTATATATACACACACACACACACAACACTGTTGTTGTTGTTGCTCCTCCTCACGCCTCTGCTCCTCCTCAGGTTGCTGTGTGAGGAGTATCAGGAGGGAAACCTGCAGCAGGTGAAGTTGCTGACTCGACTGTTAAGCAGCAACTTTCCCAGAAGTCTGAGCGTTTGGAAACTGTGAGTAAATGTTTGTCGATAAAGTTAATTTTGAATTTGAAGCAGCTTCAGTGACATCATCACAGCTGATGGTGTGTGTGTGTGTGTGTTCTCTCTCTCTCTCTCTCTCTGTGGGCAGGGCCATCGCCGTGGAGACGGAGCTGCAGCAGCTGTCAGAGGTGGGTGTGTCTGAATGATGTGACCTGATGACATCAGTCATGTGATTACTGACCTCTGACCTCATGTTGTTTAGGTGCGACTTCTGTATCAGCATGCGACGAGGCTCCTCCCACTGAGCGCTGAGCTGTGGACACATGTAATACACACACACACACACACTCTCTCTCTGTCTCTCTCTCTCTCTCTTGTTGACCCCGCCCCTCTGTCTCTCCGGCCCCTGCCCCTCAGCGCCTGCTGTTTGAAGCTGCAGACGACGCCCCCTCTGACCGGCTGAGACGTTTGGTGGACTGCTGCGAGGAGGTGGGCGTGAGCTTAGTGGGCGGAGCTCAGAGTCGGTCACTGACGTCTGCAGACTGATGTAACAAAAAGACGGCAGCCGATTGGCTGCAGAGCAGACGAGGTAAGGCAGACGTCCTCACTCCGCCCCCTGCAGGACGCCGCCTGCCATCGTCCTCATGTGGGCGTGGTCTGAAGTGCGTAAGTATCGAGCTGCGTCATGTCTCCTCCTCCTTTTGTTTCTGTCACTTTAAGTTTGATGTCATTTCCTCCCTTTGATTTGACCTCACCTGAGGGGAGGGGCTGGGGGAGTTTGACTCCGCCCCTCCTCCTGTAGTCCACCTGTGTTTATGACTTTGATTAAACTGATGATTGATGGTGGGACTGACCACAGACACTGACCCACGCCGCCGCAGCACAGACGTCATGTGACCACGTGGAATGTTTTTCATTTGTGATGAAAGATTCTAATGTTAATAAATTATTTTCTACTGAAGTCACCGTCTGAGTTATTGATTATTGATCAACTTTTTCATTTGTTTATAAATAAAGTTTTCCAAAAAAAAAAAAAATTAGTTTGAATATTAATCACGTTCATGGCCGACGCCCACTGCTGCTCAGGGTCACGGGAGGAGGAGCCAATTGTGAACCTGGGTTTACACGTACTGGGATCAAACCAGTGACCGTGTTGTGAGGTAACAATGCAAGCCGCTGGTCCACCGTGTTGCGCACGTTCATCATGACACGCAGACATGCACACAGAGGAGACGGAGTGATGCAGGGGGAGTTTCAGGATGTATTGAATCTGTGTGAAAGTGTCAGTTCTTATAGGAAATGAAGGAGTTGAAGTGACAGTTGTAGTTTGTGGATCTCTGTCATCTCTCCTCTCCTCTCTCTTCTGTCCTCTGGTATTTCCTCCTCTTGTGTCTCCTCCTCCTCCTTCCTTGATGATGGTCACCAGAACAATGCCTGACAGGAAGTAGCTGCTGATGTTTCCTTTCTCTCACTTTTCTGTTTCTTGTTTGAACAACGATGGACGTCCACGTCGTCCTTTTACTGCTGAGCTTCAGCTCTTTCTGTGAGTCTATCTTTGTTTTCATCTTCTATTAGTTATATTATAGTTATAGTCACGTTATATTAAAGTTCTATTCATGTTATATTAAAGTTATATTCATGTTCTATTAAAACTTATATTATAGTTATAGTCACGTTATATTAAAGTTCTATTAATGTTATATTAAAGTTATAGTCACGTTCTATTAAAGTTCTATTCATGTTCTATTATAGTCATGTTCTATTAAAGTTCTATTCATGTTCTATTAAAACTTATATTATAGTTATAGTCATGTTCTATTAAAGTTATAGTCATGTTCTATTAAAGTTCTATTCATGTTCTATTAAAGTTATATTATAGTCATGTTCTATTAAAGTTCTATTCATGTTCTATTAAAACTTAAAGCTATAGTCATGTTCTATTCAAGTTATATTATAGTCATGTTCTAATAAAGTTCTATTAAAACTTATATAGTTATAGTCATGTTATATTAAAGCTCTATGCATGCTCTATTAAAGTTATATTATAGTTCTATTCATGTTATGGTCATGCTCTATTAAAGTTATAGTTATAGTCATGTTGTATTAAAGTTATATTATAGTCATGTTCTATTAAAGTTCTATTCATGTTCTATTAAAACTTAAATTATAGTTATAGTCATGTTCTATTAAAGTTATATTCATCTATTAAAGTTATAGTTCTATTCATGTTATGGTCATGCTCTATTAAAGTTATAGTTATAGTCATGTTATATTAAAGTTCTATTCATGCTCTATTAAAACTTATATTGTAGTTATAGTCATGTTCTATTAAAGTTATATTCATCTATTAAAGTTATATTATAGTTATAGTCACGTTATTAAAGTTCTATTCATGTTCTATTAAAGTTTTAGTCATGTTCTATTAAAGTTTTAGTCATGTTCTATTAAAAGTTATATTATACTTATAGGCATGTTCTATTAAAGTTATATTATAGTTATAGTCACGTTATATTAAAGTTCTATTCATGTTCTATTAAAACTTATAGTTATAGTCATGTTCTATTAAAGTTATATTCATCTATTAAAGTTATATTGTAGTTCTATTCATGTTATAGTCATGCTCTATTAAAGTTAAATTATAGTTATAGTCATGTTATATTAAAGCTCTATTCATGCTCTATTAAAGCTATATTATAGTTATAGTCATGTTATATTAAAGTTATATTATAGTTCTATTTGTGTTATATTGAAGTTATATTTGTCTTCTATTAAAGTTATATTATGTTCTATTAAAGTTCTATTATAGTTCTAGTCATGTTATATTAAAGTTCTATTAAAGTTCTATTCATGTTCTATTAAAACTTATAGTTATAGTCATGTTCTATTAAAGCTCTATTCATGCTCTATTAAAGTTATATTATAGTTCTATTTGTGTTATATTAAAGTTATATTTGTCTTCTATTAAAGTTATATTATGTTCTATTAAAGTTATATTTTAGTTATAGCGATGTTATATTCAAGTTGTATTATAGTTATACTCATGTTATATTCACGTTATAGTCGTGTTCTATTTATGTTCTATTAAAATTGTATTATGGTTATAGTCATGTTATATTAAAGCTCTATTCATGCTCTATTAAAGTTAAATTATAGTTATAGTCATGTTATATTAAAGTTCTATTCATGTTCTATTAAAGTTATATTATAGTTATAGTCATGTTATATTAAAGCTCTATTCATGCTCTATTAAAGTTAAATTATAGTTATAGTCATGTTATATTAAAGCTCTGTTATATTAAAGCTCTATTCATGCTCTATTAAAGTTAAATTATAGTTATAGTCATGTTATATTAAAGTTCTATTCATGTTCTATTAAAGTTAAATTATAGTTATAGTCATGTTATATTAAAGCTCTATTCATGCTCTATTAAAGTTAAATTATAGTTATAGTCATGTTATATTAAAGCTCTATTCATGCTCTATTAAACTTAAATTATAGTTATAGTCATGTTATATTAAAGCTCTCTTCATGCTCTATTAAAGTTATATTATAGTTATAGTCATGTTATATTAAAGTTATATTATAGTTTTATTTGTGTTATATTAAAGTTAAGAGCAAGGTACCCAACCCCCAATGCTCCCCGGGCGCTACTCAGTGTGGCAGCCCACTGCTCCTAATTCTAGGATGGGTCAAAATGCAGAGGAATACTTTCCCTAAGAGGATTAATAAAAACTAACTTTAGTTATATTCACGTTATAGTAGTGTTCTATTCATGTTCTATTAAAATTGTATTATGGTTATAGTCATGCTATATTAAAGTTATATTATAGTTCTATTCATGATATATTAAAGTTATATTTGTCCTATTAAAGTTTTATTATAGTTCTATTCATGTTATATTAAAGTTATAGTCATGTTATATTAAAGTTCTATTCATGTTCTATTAAAGTTATAGTCATGTTATATTAAAGTTCTATTAAAGTTATAGTCATGTTCTATTAAGGTTATATTCATGTTATATTACATTCATCCACGTTTTTAATTTTCTCTACAAACAAACTTTTTTCCTCTAAATCTTATTTTTAAATTCTCTTTTTTTATTCTCCATATTTTTCCTTTTCCTGCAGTAACAGTGAGAAGCCACAGAGGGCGCAGAGGAGTCACCGCCCTGGTAACCAACACAGCGCCGGCACGTATGAATGATGTCATTGACATCGTCACTGACATCATAACTGACCTTCACACTGGGAGGTCGATCACAAACCCTGATCTTTCACCCTCAGTCACCAGAATGTTCTTCTCATCCCGTCCACCAGAGGTCACCCATGACACGTCAGAGACTCTGTCACTCAGGATGAACACGTTGTCCTCCTCGTCCTCATCCACGTCCTCCACAGGTCTAACATGGAATTCTGAGGACATCTCAGAAACTCCACCCACACCTCAACCTTCCACTATTTCCACCATGGGGACAGAAACTGCACCCACATATACTCCATCTACATCAGTCCCACCCACATCTGCTCCAACTATAACCCCAACAGTTGGAAAGATGACCACCTCAGAACTGATGGTCCTGCCCACGAGTCCAACGAACACCTCTGTAAACTTGCCTGTCGTCACCGAAACTACCACCGCTGCAACTACTGGCACCACTGCAGCCACGATGATCCAAAGGACTCCACCCACTACTGACACCATGATGATCCAAAGGACACCACCTACTACTGAGACCATGACGAACCAAAGGACACCACCAACCACTGAGACCTCGATGATCCAAAGGACATCACTTACTACTGAGACCATGATGATCCAAAGGACATCACCTACTACTGATGATCCAAACACCTACGAGACCTCCAAGGACACCACCACTACTGAGACCTCCAAGGACACCACCCACTACTGAGACCAGGATGACCCACTGAGACCATGATCCACACCACCACTACTGAGACCATGATGATCCAAGGACACCACCCACTACTGAGGACCCACCCACTACTTCCAAGGATTACTACTGAGAATCCACCAAACTGAGACATCCAAGGACACCACCCACTCCTGAGACCTGTCCAACTGAGATCAAAAGACACCACACTACTGACACTACTGAGACCATGACAATCCAAAGGACACCACCCACTACTGAAACCTCCACTATCCACTACTGAGACGATTACCCACCCCACCTCTACTGATCCAAGGACACCACCCACTACTGAGACCTCGAGGATCCTCACCACCCACTACTCCAGGACACCACCTACTGAGACACCAAAGGACACCACCCACTGAGACCTCAATAATCCAAAAGACACCACCCACTACTGTGATCACGACGATCCAAAGGACACCACCCACTACTGAGACTCCACTGAGACCATGATGATCCAAAGGACATCACCTACTACTGAGACCTCGACAATCCAAACACCACCCACTACTTTGACATCAACGATCCCACCACCTACTGAGACCATGATCCAAAGGACACCACCCACTACTGTGACTCCAAGGACACCACGACATGAGACATCAAAGGACACCACTACTGAGATCCGATCCAAAGACACCACCCACTACTGCGATCCGGACACCACCACTACTGAGACACCACCCAGTACTGAGACCTCAACAATCCAAAGGACACCACCCACTACTTTGACCTCAATGATCCAAGGACACCACCCATTACTGAGACCTCGACGATCCAAAGGACACCTACTGAGACCACGGTCCAAGGACTACTGAGACACGATCCACACCACCCACTACTGAGACATCCAAAGCACACCACCTACTGAGACATCCAAAGGACCACCCACTACTGAGACTGCGGCGATCCAAAGCACACCACTCACTACTGAGACCATGACGGTCCAAAGGACACCACCCACTACTGAGACCACAATGATCCAAAGGACACCACCCACTACTGAGACCACAACGATCCAAAGGAGCAGCATAACATCTGCCCCTGTGAGTCTCAGGGTCCACCTGTGTGTGTGTTTGTTTTGTCACTTCCTGTCTCAGGGTCCACCTGTGTGTGTGTTTGTTTTGTCACTTCCTGTTTCAGGGTCCACCTGTGTGTGTGTTTGTTTTCACTTCCTGTCTCAGGGTCCACCTATGTGTGTGTTTGTTTTGTCACTTCCTGTCTCAGGGTCCACCTGTGTGTGTGTTTGTTTTGTCACTTCCTGTCTCAGGGTCCACCTGCTCCACGCTGCACGGTGAATGTGATAGGGCTCAGTTTAGAGTCACATTCAGGGGTGGTGACGGTTACCACCGGTGGTCTGTCATGTGACTTCAGCCTGATCGTTGAACACGACACACAGGCTCAGACAGGTGACTGCGACCCATATGGAGCCACTTTGAACCACTTCCTGTGTCGGGCTGAAGGTTTGGAACCTGGGACTTTGTACCAGTTCACTGTGGTTTCAATGAGCGACGGAGAGAAGAGCAGCATGCCAGCACACACAGGTGAGAGGGTGACATCACTGTTTCCATGGCAACATTTACACGGTCACCAAACCACACAAACACACAAATGAAAATAAAATAACCCCCTGCTTTCTAACCCCCCCCCCTCAATCACATGGTGTTACCTTCACTTCCTGTTGTTGTAAGATGTGAAGGTCAGTGACTGAACCTGCACAGTCATGTGACTACATGTCCACAGCAAGGAAATGGGTTCAGGAATTGTCCTCAACATCCTGCCCCTCCCTGTCTCTTCCTCTACTTCCTGTTCGTTTCCATGACAACATCATTGTCCCCACAGAGACCAGATCCAGGATTACATCCCCCCACATACACACAAACACATACACACACACTTTAAAAATCTAAAATCAAATTTCTCACTTGTTTCATTTCTTGTGTTTTAGACCCAGTCAGTCCGGCCGGCTTGGAGGTCCAACTGGACCAGCTTCAGTACGATTCTCCTGGTGTGAGGGTGTCCTGGTCTCGTTCTGCGGGTCATGTGGACTGGTATGATGTGACTTTGGAGGACACTAACTCTGGATCCATCCACAGTACCAGAATCATGGGCTCAGCAATGCCCCGTTCTGGGTTCAGCTCCCTGGTCCCTGGTACTCGGTACACACTGAGTGTGGTGGCTACCAGTGGGAACAGGAGCTCCACACCTCTCCTCACCACAGCAGCTACAGGTGAGTGAGTGTCTCCAGCTTTGATTGTCTCGTTCAGACTTGAGCCAGAGACCTGCTGCTGGAGACTCAGGCATTTTACTTGTCTTCTTGGCCCAGCTCCCTCCTCTGTCCGTGGTCTCCAGGTGGCATCCTTGTCCTCAGACAGCCTTGCAGTGTCCTGGCAGCCGGGGGTGGGCAGAACCGAGCAGATCAGGGTTCTGCTGACAAATGTGGACGGTGTTTTGATGAAGAACGTCACTCTAAAAAATACAACAGTGTCGACTGAGCTGGATGGTCTGCGGCCAGGGACTCTGTACACTGTCACCGTGGTAACAGAGGCTGTAAGCCTGCAGAACTTCATCTCCAGGGAGGCTGCCACAGGTACATATTATGGGATATTTTGTTCTTTTTTTTTAGCTCCAGGTCTATGTTTGACAACAACATTCACATCCAGAGTCCAAATCCAGAGTCCAGGCACACATTGAGAATGCATGTACAATTCTATAGTGCAGATCTAAATCCAGAGTTAGGGGTTAATTAAGATTTTGGATCCACCTCCAGAATTTGCATCCAAATGCAGAATCTGAAACAAGAATCCAAGCCCAAATCCTCGATATGGGTCCAAATCTAGGGTTCAGGTCCAAATCCGAAAACTTAGGCCCAAAATTCAGGTCTAAATGAAAGTCTCTGTTCCAGAGCCATGACTTACTTGGTACCCGTCTCCTTAGTCCCTGCGCCAGTCACAAACCTGAGGCTTGACAACAATGGTAGCTCACACAGTCTGCTGGCATCCTGGGTGTCACCTGAAGGAAGCGTGGACTTTTACCAGGTCACCTTATCGGCTCCAGGATCACCCACCCAACAGCGCCATCTACTGCCCAATATCACCTGGGTGACATTTGGGGGTCTGACACCCGGTCGCTGCTATGAGCTGTTTGTCAGAACCAGAGCTGGAGGTCACAGTTCAGATTCAGCGACTCAAGGGAGGACAGGTAACGATGATCACATGACACAACAACCAGAGAACCAGACATGATTATAATGATATCATGCTGATGATATGGTGACACGATTATGACATCATGATAACATAACAATTTGACGGCATGCTGATGACACCACAGCTCAGTTTCAGGTCTACTCTCCTGTCTTTGTGTCTAACTCTGCATTCTTCCTGTCCCATGTCAGTTCCTGGTCCAGTGAAGTCTCTGTCCATGTCTCCTGTTGGTGAAGAGAGGACACTGAAGCTCAGCTGGACTCCCCCCTCAGGTGATTGGGAGGACTACAGCATTGTACTGAGGAACGGGTCAGTGGTCGTTGTTAACGAGACAACAAATAAACTGAGCCGACACTTGGAGTTCTCCGGCCTCGACCTGGTTCCAGGACGACTCTACAGGGCAGAGGTCACAGTTCACAGTGGTATCCTGAAAAACATGGCAGTCTGCGACGGACGACTGGGTCAGTAAATGTGTATTAAATTGTGTACATCTGTGAGAGCCCATGTGGATTTATTCCTGCCACATTTTCCTGCAGCGCCGCGTCCTGTGCAGCAGCTGTTGGTGCGTCACATTGACGACACGACCCTGAGCGTCCTGTGGCGTCGACCAGTTGGTGAGTGGGATGGTTTCACCGTACTACTCAGGAGGGTGGAGTCTGCCACCGTGGTGGCTCAGAGGTTCCTCCCCTGGGAGTCGAGAGAATGCACCTTTAACCTCCTCACCCCGGGACGTTGCTATGGCGTCACTGTGGTGACCAACAGCGGGAACTTGAGTAGCTCTGCATCTGTTATGGCGCAGACTGGTACGTTTTTCTCTTTGTTGCTGCATGTGTGACAGGTCAGCTAACGGCCAACATGGAAGCTAAAGTGCTAGTTAACGTGACAGCTAAAAGTAGCTAACAGGGTAATTGTGTTAGCTAACATCTTCCAGTCTTGTCTTCAGCTCCAGCTCAGGTGTCCAGGCTGCATATCTCTAACCTCGGCACCGTGGACAGTCTTCAGGCTCAGTGGGGACCAGCTGATGGAGATCTGGACTCGTATCAAGTCCTTTTGATCCACGACAGCAGCGTCATTAAGAATGTGAGCGTTGATGCTAACACCAGCACCATCAGCTTCCAGTGTCTGAGGCCAGGAGCTCTGTACACGCTGGTGCTGACCAGCGTCCGAGCGGGACACACGTCCAGACAGACGGTCGCTGAGGGACGTACAGGTGACACCACACAACTTTTTCTGATCCTCCAAGCATGAAAGTAAACTGATCAATAAACCTGATCGATCACTAACTGAATCAATAAGTTCAGCTGGAACAGTGAGCACAACATTGTTTTTATGGAAGTGTGATTTTTAAGCAGAATAACATCGAAAGGCAGGAATTTGTCAGGAATTCTCAACATGTCAGAGACTTCCTGTCAGAGACTTCCTGTCAGAGACTTCCTGTCTGCAGTGACGTGTGTAGAATATAAACACACTTCCCTCGCTGCAGGAAACAGCTTCAGCTTATGAAGGATTAAATAAATTCATAACGTTTCATATGGTAACAGAACTCAAGTTTACAGAAATATTACGTTTACAAAATAAAACAATAAGAAAAAACAAACTCTTACATGAACTCATCTGCTGTTTTTTGGACTTTGAGAAAATGAGACATTTGTTTGACTCACACACACACACACACACACAGAGTGGAGTTCTCACTGCCATGTCTCTGACCTTGGACAGTCCCGTCCTCTGTTGCCGAGGTGACGGTCAGTAATAATGGACGCATGGACTTCCTCAGCGTGTCGTGGCGCCCGGCTGCAGGTGAAGTGGAGAGTTACCTGGTGACCCTGAGGGACCGGGAGAAGGTTCTTCACACTCTGGCCGTTTCTAAGTCCAGTCCAGAGTGTGTGTTTAACTCTCTGGTGTCGGGACGCCTCTACAACATCTCCATCTCCACCCGCAGCGGCGTCTACTACAACCACACCTTCATCCTGGAGAGAACACGTGAGCACCTTGTCCTGTCTTTCTTCTTTTTGCTTTGTCACCAGTGTCACACTCACTTTTCTCCTTCAGAACCATCAAAGGTCCAGAACCCGACAGCAACCCATGCCGCCCGAGACGACTACCTGAAGGTGTACTGGCATCATGCAGCCGGAGACTTGGACCTATACCAGGTCTTCATCAAACACAACAACGTATTCCTGCAGAACCAGACGGTGGACAAGTCGCAGAACGAGTGTGTGTTTCACGGTCTAGTGCCTGGCCGACTCTACACCATCCTGGTGAACACTCAGAGCGGCAAATATGAGGCCAGCATATCCACACATGGCAGGACCTGTGAGTAACAATGTGATGATGATGTCATCATGATGAAATGTGTGACAGAGCCAGAACCAGAGGTTTTTGTACCTCCTCTGAGTGGACGGACTCATCACAGTGCGGTTTTCTCCGCAACACAAACACGTGACTTGTAAAGCAGTTGTTTTGGGTAAAAGTGAATCATTAGAATCATTAGTTCAGATGAGTTGCCAGAATGGTTCAGTCCTTCAGTGACTGAAGTGAAATCCCAGTTAACGTGGTGGCAATGGCCGGCTTCAGGAGCTGTCTCTAAATACTAGACTTGTAGTCAAGAACACCTAAACCAAGACCAAAACCAAGGCCAATTTGAGACAAGGCCGAGACCAAGACCGTGACTGTGACCGGGAACACGAGACTAAGACTAAGTTCCATTATAACTTGTATGAATTGAAGAACAGCAGTAAACTGAGGTTCAGCTGCACTTCACATTCAATATAGGTTTTATTTCAACTGTACAGAGACAGAGTTCTGTTAGAGGACTGAGGCTCTGTTAGAGGACTGAGACTGTTAGAGGACGGAGACAACTGAGACTGTGTTAGAGGACTGAGACTGTGTTAGAGGACTGAGACGACTGAGAATCTGTTAGAGGACTGGGACGACTGAGACTGTGTTAGAGGACTGAGACGACTGAGACTCTGCTTATATGATGTCATCAATGGGAGACTAATGTTTGTGTCCTGTCCTTGTAGTCCCGGCAACAGTCCGGTCCCTGGCTCTGGCTGGGCGGGGCACAGAGGAGCTGAAGGTAACATGGTGGCCTGCTCCAGGTGATGTGGATCACTACGAGGTGCAGCTGCTCTTCAGTGACATGAAGGTGTTTCCTCCTGTGACTCTGGGCAGCAGCGTGGCCGAGTGTGTCCTTTCTTCATTGACGCCTGGACGTCTTTACAAGATACTGGTCTCTACCTTCAGCGGCCCCAACCAGAGGACACTGTTCATTGAGGGGCGCACAGGTGAGTACAGCCCATTTCATGTTATCCAGTCAGAAGAACCATAATCTGAAACAGGATCTGTTATCTCTGTCCTTCAGTTCCAAGCAGAGTGAAGAACATCCACCTGAGCAGCAGCGAGGACAGCAGTCTGAAGGTGAGCTGGACGCCAGGAGAGGGCGACGTAGACCAACATTCTGTGATTCTGTTCAGAGATGACCGACAGCTCGACGTCCGACGTGTCCCCAAACACCAGAACCAGGTGACGTTTGGGTCTCTGCAGCCTGGACAGAAGTACAGGGTGACGGTGACGTCAGTGAGCGGAAAACTGCTCAACAACAACACTGCCTCGGGACGAACAGGTGAGAACACCTGAGAACACCTGAATACTCACCTGTACTCACCCGTACACATCTGTACACACCTGTACTCAACTGTGAACACATACAGTTGCAAGAAAAAGTCCCTTTGGAATTATCTAGATTTCTGCACAAATTGGTCTTAAAATGTGATCTGGTCTTCATCTAAGTCACAACAACAGACACACACACAGTCTTCTTAAACTAATACCTCACAAACAATTATATGTTTTTATGTTTTTATTGAACACACAATGTAAACATTCACAGTGCAGGGTGGAAAAAGTATGTGAACCCTTAGGCTAATGACTTCTCCAAGAGTTCATCGGAGTCAGGAGTCAGACGACCTGGTGCCTGTTTCAGAAAGCAGGTTCAACAAACTCTGAGTTAAAACCTTAACTCTAGGTTGGCCAACTCTGAGGTGTCAAACTCTGATTTTTTGTTTCAGAACAGTTGATCAGCATTAGTTCAATCAACTCTGAGTGTGCTAAAATCAGATGTTCAGAAGCAGTGAGCACGCCACCCCTATATAGTCAGAATTATATGATCTTTATATGATCTTTATATGATGGCATTTATATCATTTGGGCACCCACGGGCAAAAATATAAATCTGAGCCTATGCCTCCGATACTATCGCTGCCAAACTATGTATCATACATCATATCTTAATACACAAACCACATTTTTGAATTCTAAATGACTAATTTCTCGCCTCAAATGATCTGAGCCAGCGAATCATTTCATCAGGACAGGCCGAGGTAACTATCTCCTTTGGACACTAAGCGTTCGCTGAGGCAAAGCTGATCACCTCTGATACCGTCGCTGCCAAACTATATATATACATCATATCTTCATACACAAACCACATTTTTGAATTCTAAATGATCATTTAATTGCCTCAAATGATCTTAAAACTGCGCTCGGGGACTCAGAAAAATATTTATTTCAGGTTTATATTTATTTTCTCTGCTGCTATGCTGTGATACATGGCAGCCATGCCATTTCAGACCAAAGCAATGAATCAGACTCGATCAGCATTAGCCCCGCCCTCTGACTTTGATGGGAGAGTTTGACAGATAAAATAAATTAATGATCCACTGCAACACGGACCATGAAATAATTAAATGTGTCATTAATTAATTAATTAAATACATGCATTTAATTATTTCGTGACACATTTAATTATTTCATGACACATTTAATTATTTCATGACACATTTAATTATTTCATGACACATTTAATTATTTCATGACACATTTAATGAATGATTTAATGGTGTATTTATTTATTTACTTTTGGCCCTTTTGGTCCTCCATACAAACTGACTCACTTCTTTTGACTCTATTTCACATTAAAACATCTTGCTTAACACTATTTCATGACTATATTTCCACGTGTAAATATAAACACAGTCACTGGAATGCTTGTCTACAGGGAGATTCTAAGCTCACTTCTAAACTCAAGTCTAGTCACTTCTAAACTACAGTGAAGTTAAAGTGTTTCCAGCTGCATCAGAAATATTCACATCAGCTAAAATCTCCATCATGATGTGATCTATGACAGGAACATTTCACAGCAATGTCTACAGAGAGTGTCTACAGTGATGATGAGCCTACAGTAACACACGGTAAAACAATCTGACACAGTCTTAATGTGCACACAGTCACAGTGTTGGTGTGAACTACGGGGGAGCCAGGAGGGTCTCTGCCCCCCTTAATGAGACATGAGCTCCCCTGGAAACATGATTTGTATGTGAGCCCTCCCCCCAAACCTGCGGTATAGTTTGCAGACTGGAAGTAACATCTGATTGGGATTTCGATGTTTTGAAAGATTTCATTGATTTCGCATGTGAATGCTCTGATACGTGTTCTGAGATCGAATTTATGAATGACTTGCATAAAGCTGGACAGGGTTAGAAAAGTATCTCTAAAAGCTTTGATGCTCATCAGTCCACAGTAAGACAAATGGAGAAAGTTCAGCACTGTCACTACTCTCCCTAGGAGTGGCCTTCCTGTAACAATGACTGTAAGAGCACAGCGCAGACCGCTCAGTGAGGTGAAGAAGAATTCTAGAGTGTCAGCTAAAGACTTACAGAAATCTCTGGCACATGCTAACATCTCTGTTGACAAACCTACGATACGTAAAACATTGAACAAGAATGGAGTTCATGGGAGGACAACACAGAGGAAGCCACTGCTATCCAAAAAACCCCATTGCTGCACATTTGAATTTGCAAATGAGCACCTGGATGTTCCACAGCACTACTGGCAAAATATCCTGTGGACAGAAGAAACCAAAGTTACTAACCCTAAAGTTTTTTGGAAGGAACACACAACGCTATTTGTGTGGAGAAAAAAAGGCACAGCACACCAACATCAAAACCTCATCCCAACTGTGAAGCATGGTGGAGGAGGCATCATGGTTTGGGGCTGCTTTGCTGCCTCAGGGCCTGATTGTCATCATCAATGAAAAAGTTTATCAAGACATTTTGCAGGAGAACTTAAGGCCACCTGTCCACCAACGGAAGCTCGACAGAGGATGAAGCAACAGGACAACAACACAAAGCACAGAAGTAAATCAACAACAGAAGAAAATACACCTTCTGGGATGATCCAGTCAGAGTCCTGACCTCAACCCGATTGAGATGCTATGATATGACCTCAAGAGAGCGATTCACACCAGACGTCCCAAGAATATTGCTGAACTGAAACAGTTTTGTAAAGAGGAATGGTTCATACTTCCTCCTGACTGTTGTGCAGGTCTGATCTGTTGGTTGAGGTTATTGTTGTTAATGGAGGGTCAATCAGTTATTAAATCAAGGGTTCATATACTTTTTCCACCCTGCACTGTGAATGTTTACATTGTGTGTTCAATAAAAACATATAATTGTTTGTGAGGTATTAGTTTAATAAGACAGTGTTTGTCTATTGTTGTGACTTTCAGATCAGATCACAATCTATGATCAATTTATACAGAAATCCAGATAATTCCAAAGGGTTCACATACTTTTTCTTGCAACTGTATATATGTACACATATATATATATTGTATATAAAAATCTGACTGATTTGTTAAAACATTGATTCATGTGTCCAGTTCCTGCCGCAGTGAAGGCGCTGCAGGTGGAGAACCTTCACACCACCTGCAGCCTCCAGGTGAGCTGGCAGGAAGCTGTGGGCGTGGCTGACGGCTACATTCTGCAGGTGCAAGATGACAGAGGCACTTTGGTGATGAATGCCTCGCAGACACACGGACACACCAGCTACAGGTTTGACCGCCTCACACCGGGAAGGAAATACAGAGTCCTGGTCCAGACCGCCAGCGGAGGTGTCTTCAGCACCGGGGTCAGCGCCGATGCACGGACACGTAAGACGACTTTTTACACGTTGAACACAAAATGTTTTCTAACTTTATTATTTACAACAAACTGTACATGATATGTAGAGGGTTAACGCATGAATACTGTGAACACATGAAGACTGTCAATATGTGAAGACTGTGAATACATGAATACTGTGAACACATGAAGACTGTGAACATTACATTACATTACATGTCATTTAGGAGACGCTTTTATCCAAAGCGACTTACAATAAGTGCATTTAAACATTTGGGTAAAAACAAGAACTAGAAATAAGTAAGAGCTTCAAGTAAGCCAAACTATAAAGTGCTAGTCATAAGTGCGACGTTTAAGCAAGTGATAAATTTTTTTATTTTTTTTGTCGTCGTCATCTTAGTCGAGGTAGAGTCGGAAGAAATGTGTTTTTAGTCGGCGGCGGAAGATGTGGAGGCTTTCCGCTGTCCGGATGTCGATGGGGAGCTCGTTCCACCATTTGGGAGCGAGGACAGTGAACAGTCTCGAGTTCTGCGAATGCCTCTGCGATCCGATGCAGAGGAGAGTGGGCGGGCTGGGGTGTAGGTTTTGATCATGTCCTGGATGTAGTCTGGACCGGATCCGTTTGTAGCATGGAACGCAAGCACTAGAGTCTTGAAGCGGATGCGAGCAGCTACAGGAAGCCAGTGAAGGGAGCGGAGGGGCGGTGTAGTGTGGGAGAACTTTGGTAAGTTGAAGACCAGTCGAGCTGCTGCATTCTGGATGAGTTGCAGAGGTCGTATGGCACACGCAGGGAGACCAGCCAGGAGGGAGGTGCAGTAGTCCAATTGTGAGATGACAAGAGCCTGGACCAGAACCTTTGCCGCCTTCTAACCCAGAAGGCACAGGTCCTTCTGATGTTGTGTAATATGTATCTGCAAGATCGAGCTGTTGCAGCAATGTTGGCAGGAGAGATGGTCATCAAGTGTCACACTCAAACTCGGTCCTGTCGAGATTGAGTTTCAGGTGATGGTCAGACGTCCACTGAGAGATGTGGGTCAGACAAGCGGAGATCCGTTCTGCTACATGTGTGTCGGAGCTGGGAAAAGAGAGAATGAGTTGGGTGTCATCGGTGTAGCTGTGGTAGGAAAAACCATGAGAGAGAATAACAGAACCAAGAGAGTTGGTGTATAGAGAGAAGAGGAGAGGGCCCAAGACAGAACCCTGAGGGACCCCAGTAGCTAGAGGACAGGGTTCAGACACGGATCCTCTCCAGGTTACTCTGTATGTTCGGTTTTGAAGATAGGACGAGAGAAGGGTAAGTGCAGAGCCTGAGACACCTAGTTCTTGAAGGGAGGAAGTCAGGATCTGGTGGTTAACTGTGTCAAACGCTGCAGAAAGGTCCAAGAGGATGAGCACAGAGGAGAGAGAGGCAGCCCTGACTCAGTGACCTGCTTTAAAACCAGACTGAAGAGGATCAAGAAGGTTGTTCCGGTGAAGGTAGGAGGAGAGTTGATTAAAGATAGCGCGCTCCAGAGTTTTGGAGAGAAAAGGAAGAAGAGAGACAGGTCTGTAGTTATTAACTTCAGACGGGTCAAGGGTGGGTTTTTTAAGGAGGGGGGTCACTCTGGCCTCTTTAAGAGAGTCCGGAAAGCAACCAGATGATAGCGATGTGTTAATGAGGTGGGTGAGGAAAGGAAGAAGATCAGAAGCAATTGACTGAAGAAGGTGAGAGGGGATAGGGTCAAGGGGGCAGGAGGTGGGGCGGGCAGAGGTTATTAGGGAAAGAACTTGATCCTGAGATAGAGGGGAGAAAGAGGATAGAGAAGGAGCTGAATGTGTGGTTGGTAGAGTGGTGAGATCAGGAGGTGGGGTTGAGAAAGAAGAGCGAATGTCATCTACTTTTTTGTGAAGTAGTTGACAAAGGGAATTGGTAGAAGGGAGGAGGGGGGTGGAGGGGTCAAGGAGGTTAGAGAAGATCGAGAAAAGTTTTTTGGGGTTAGAGAAAGAGGATTGAATTTTAGTCTGATAGAAAAAATTGTTTGGCGGCTGCAGAGATAGAGGCAGTGAAGGTGGAGAGGAGAGAGTGATAGGAAAGCAGGTGTTTTGATTTCCTCCATTTCCTTTCTGCTGCCCGTATCGTGGCTCTCTCAGCACGCACTGAGTCAGACAACCACGGGGCTGGGGAGGACTTACGAACCCGCCGTGAAGTAAGAGGACAGAGAGAGTCAAGAGAGGAGGACAGAGTAGAGAGGAAGGTCTCTGTGGCAGAGTTGGGATGCATGAGGGAGAAGGAGTCAGCTGAAGGAAGTGCTGATAGAACAGTTGAGGAGAGAGAGGAGGGAGAGAGAGAGCGAATGTTGCGACGGAAGTGCAATATCTGATGAGATGAGATCATCAGATTGGGAGAGTGGGAGAGAGTAGGAAATGAAGAAATGATCAGAGACATGAAGTGGGGTTACCTTGAGGTCGGAGGTGGAGCAGTTTCTGGTGAAGATGATGTCAAGGTGGCCATTTTCTGGGATGTTTGAAAGGAGGACATCTAGTTCCTCCAAAAAGTGTCCCAATGGGCCTGGTGGATGGTAGATGACAACAATGATTAGTTTTACTGGGTGAGTTACAGTTACAGCATGAAATTCAAACGACTGTGAAGAGAAGTGCGGCAGTGGGTAAAGAGTGAAAGTCCAGTTACCCGCCACCTATGTGAAGACTGTGAACACATGAATACTGTGAATATGTAAAGACTGTGAACACATGAAGACTGTAAACATGTAAACACATGAAGACTGTGAACACATGAAGACTGTAAACATGTAAACACATGAAGACTGTGAACACATGAATACTGTGAACACAGGAAGACTGTGAATATGTGAACACATGAAGACTATTGACATGTGAACACATGAAGACTGTTGACATGTGAACACATGAAGACTGTGCACATGTGACCACATGAAGACTGTTGACATGTGAACACATGAAGACTGTTCACATGTGACCACATGAAGACTGTTGACATGTGAACACATGAAGACTGTGCACATGTGACCACATGAAGACTGTTGACATGTGAACACTTAAAAACTGTGAACATATGAACACATGAAGACTGTGAACATGTGAACACATGAAGACTGCCAGACATTCTCTTCCCCTCAGGTCCTGCTGTTGTCACTGATCTGTCCATTAAGTCCAACAGCACCAGCAGCCTGTCTTTCCTCTGGTCGCCACCGGAGGGCGACTTGGACCTGTATGAAGTCATCCTGTATCGCAGCGATGAGTCGCTGCAGGAGCGGCGCCGTCTTCTGGCCAATGGGCGCCAGTGCACTTTCCATGGTCTCACACCTGGAAGGGCGTACAAGGTGGTGATTGTAACTCTGAGCGGCGAGCAGAGCAACCAGACGTTCATGTGGGCCAGGACAGGTGAGCAGATGAACACGCACACAAACACACAAATGAATGAGTAAACACACATCACAATGGAGGTCACTGATCCTTCACTGATGTCTTCAGTGCCAGCAGCTGTTCTTTCCCTCAGAGTCGGGACTGGAAACCAGTCCGACTCTCTGCTGGTGACGTGGGATCGCGGTGTTGGTGACGTGAGCGGCTTCCTGTTGTGTCTTTATGACCGTGGTGGTGAGCGTCAAGCAGAGGAGCGACTGGGTTCAGAGGTCACTGGGTTTGTATTCTCGGGTCTGGTCCCAGGACGACTGTATCGAGCCGAGATGCTGAGTCTGAGTGGTGAGCTCTGTAACAGAGTCGGCGCCGTGGGTCGGACAGGTGAGTCCAGCTGATGTTTAGTTTGCTGTTCGCTGTCACGTGATGCAGAAACAACAATTTTATTCTTTCTGCCCATTCCCCCCCCCAGCTCCACGACCTCCAACTTCCATCCTGTTTGGGGCCGTAACCAACACCTCTCTGGAGATGACCTGGAACAGTCCTGTAGATTCCGACTATGACAACTTCGACCTTCAGTGGACTCCAGAGGATCAGCTGTCCATCATCAACCCTTACCACAGCCGCACATCCGGCAGCCGCCTCCTGAGGGGGCTGTTCCCTGGACGACTCTACACCTTCAGTCTCCGCACAGTCAGCGGCGCGACAGAACCGGGGACCTGGCTCACATACAGCACACCCATCCACTACAGCATCAGAACCAGTAGGTGGCAGCAGTTGTTACACAGTATAGTTCTCTAGGTAACCAGTTACAACTCCAAGACACTTCAGGTGAGGGATTCAAGGTCATGTTGTCGACGTGTCTTGTTGTTGCAGAGCCAGAGCGAGTCCAGAGCCTCCACTGTCATCCTCAGAGCTCCACCTCCATCGCTTGTTCCTGGGCACCTCCAGTGGCCGACTATGACTCCTACATCATAGATTGTCTCCACAAGGATTCGTGGACGCTGGTCTACTCCCGACGCACTGGGAAAAATGCCACCGCCTACGTTATCACACAGCTGGAGCCACATAAACACTACAGTGTCTCAGTGAAGGTGATGTCGGACAGGACAACCAGCGATGAGGCTCAGGACAGCGTGGTCACCATGATCGACCGTAAGTGGACGTGCACTTGAATGACATCACTGAACGGGTCACATTCTGAAACACAACTCCACATGCAGGTCCTCCAGTCCCACCCCTCCACAACAGGGTTAGTCAGAAGGTTGTTGTGGTCACCACTTCCTCCATCACCTTTAAGTTCAACTGCAGCTGGTTCAGTGACGTCAATGGTGCCATTAGGTTCTTCACTGTGGTAGTGACCGAGTCAGAAGGTACTGACACCCTGTCACCATGTCTCATGTCTCATGTCTCATTGGCCGGGTTGATCTCAGCTCTTCTTCTTCTGCAGGTTCTGTTAATGTGCAGCCAGTGCAGCAGCACCCACTACCTTCCTACCGGGACTACAGATCCAACAGTTCCATCAAGTTCTACCAGACCAGCTACTTCACCAGTCACTGTGAACAGGGCCCCGACTCCGCCCAAAGCTTCCAGATCAGTCTGGGGACGGGGATGAAGCCACTGGGGGGCACCTGTGATCCAGAGACCAGCAAAGACCAGAATCACTTCTGTGACGGGCCACTGAAGCCTAAGACGGCCTACAGGTCCAAAGTCTAACTGAACTAATGATGTGACCAAAACTGATCAACACCAGATTTGACGTATTGTTGGCGTGTTGTTGGCGTGTTGTTGGTGTGTTGTTGACGTGTTGTTGGCGTGTTGTTGACGTGTTATTGGTGTGTTGTTGACGTGTTGTTGACGTGTTGTTGGAGTGTTGTTGATGTGTTGTTGACGTGTTGTTGACATGTTGTTGACGTTGTGTTTTTTCCAGACTCAGTGTCCGAGCGTTCACTCAGCTGTTTGGTGAAGACAACAGCGCCACCACTGTCTCTCCTCTGTATGCCGACACTTACCTGTCACTTCCTGTCATCACTGAAGCTGGTGAGGAAGGACCTTCGTCATCATCACTTCTTTTTACACACACACACACACACAACTGTGTAACTGTGTGTGTGTGCGCTGCAGAGCCTCTGAATGGTGTGATCGAGGGCGTCAGTGCTGGTCTGTTCCTCATCGCCATGATGGTGGGAGTCATCGCTCTGATCATCTGTAAACACAAGGCTCACAAAGTGTAAGTGTCTACACACACAAAACACACTGTTAAGTTTTATGAGTGTAGTTAACCAGTTGTGTTGTTTCATTAACTTGTTTCCAACCAGTTGTGTGTTTACATTAACTTGTTTCTAACCAGTTGTGTTGTTTCATTAACTTGTTTCCAACCAGTTGAGTTGTTACATTAACTTGTTTCTAACCAGTTGTGTGGTTACATTAACTTGTTTCTAATCAGCTGTGTTGTTTCATTAACTTGTTTCTAACCAGTTGTGTTGTTTCATTAACTTGTTTCTAACCAGTTGTGTTGTTACATTAACTTGTTTCTAACCAGTTGTGTGGTGTTTCAGTGTTGTGGAGAGAGCGACCATTGGGATGAATGTAAAGAGAGAGAGCGCACCATCAGCAGGTCATCTTGGGGTCAGAGGGTAAGTGATGAAGTGATGAAGTGATGAATGAGTCATTGTTGTTGTTTATCTTGGACTAACATACTGTTTACTGTTGCGCCGCCCCCCCCCACACACACACAGGCAACGCCACATCTCCAGGTGAGAAGTCCAACTCCTTCATCTTCACATCATGTGTTGTCTGCTTGAGTTGTTGTGGTGAATGTTTTACCTTCTCCTTCAGTCCTGTTAGGATCCTGAACTTTGAATCTCACCTCCTCAAACTTCAGGCTGACTCCAGTTACCTGCTCTCAGAGGAATACGAGGTGAGTTACTGCAATGACTCCTGGGAAACTGAGTGCTCTCTCCTGACTCTGTTCTGTGGATTCTTCTCCACCAGGACCTGAAGGACGTCGGTCGTAATCAGCCTATGGACTATGCACTGCTGCCAGAGAACCGCGGGAAGAACCGATACAACAACATCTTGACCTGTGAGTATCTGCAGCTCCGCCCACAAAGGGGACAGGATGGGATTGGGGGCAGTGTCTCACTTATGTGTGGATTCTGTGTGCAGATGACTCGACAAGAGTGAAGTTGTCCTACATAGATGACGACCCCTGCTCAGACTATATCAATGCCAGCTACATCCCAGTGAGACCTCTTCTGACATCATCTTCTGACATCACTTCCTGATCACGTGACATCATCTTCTGACATCACTTCCTGATCACGTGACACCATGGTGACCTGTTTGTATTTTTCAGGGTAATAACTTCCGTCGGGAGTACATCGCCACTCAGGGACCTCTGCCCGGGACCAAAGACGATTTCTGGAAGATGGTGTGGGAGCAAAACGTCCACAACATTGTGATGGTCACTCAGTGTGTGGAGAAAGGACGAGTGAGTGACCTCTGACCTCCGACATTTGTAGAAGCATGACTTGATTTGTTCTTCACCAAGTATTATCACTTAATCACTGTTTTACGTGCTAACTTAGTTAAAGCCTATCTAACTTAGTAAAGGCCTATCTGACTTAGTTGAGGCCTATCTATAGCATAGTTAAGGCCTATCATGAGCAACTCATCATTAGTTTTACTAATGTAGTTAACTACTGTAAGAGCTGAAACATTATTGCTGTACAAGTGAAGTTACCTAACGTTAGCAACACTGTATTAATTGCACAAGCAATGTTATTATAGTTAACAAAAACTAACCAAATAACCAATACTAAAATTGAAAAAAACATTTTCTAACCCTAACCCTAAAATAAATATGAAAAAAGGACAAAAAACTAACTAGAGATTAAAAACGATAACTAACTGAAACTGAATTGTGTTTATAAAACTAGGTTGACTGTGTTTAGGTTGACTGTGTTGTCTCAGCTGCTGTTTACTGCATTGAGGTTGACTATGTTGAGGTTGACTGTGTACTATGCTGAGACTTGTTTGACTGCGCTGAATGAGGCTGACTGAGGAGGCTGACTTGACTGTGTTTGAGGAGGCTATGCTCAGCTGCTGACCAAGTGTTGAGGCTGACTGTGTTGAGGCTACTGTTGCTGAGGCTTATGTTGAAGGTTACTTTGTTGACTGTCCCAGCCGCTGCTTACTGTGCTGAGGTTGACTATGCTGAGGCTCAGCCAGCTGTTTACTGGGAGCTTGCTGTCTCCAGCCGCTGCTCTACTGTGTTGAGTCGCTGAGTTTGACCTCTTGCGCTGCCGTTTACTGTGTTGAGGAGGTTGACTATGTTGAGTTGACTGCTGAGGTTGAATGTTGTCTCAGCTGCTGTTTACTGTGTTGAGGTTGACTATGGGGGTGACTATGTTGAGGCTGTCTTGCTGTTGTCTCAGCCGCTGTTTTACTGAGTTGACTGGCATGAGGTTGACTGTGCTGAGGCTGGACTGTGTTGACAGCTGCTGCTTACTGTGCTGAGGTTGACTGTTGGGAGGCTGACTATGCTGAGGCTAAGTGCTGAAGGACTGTTGCTGAGGCTGACTGCTGAGGCTGACTGTGCTGTCTGCTGAGCTGCTGCTTTGTTGCTGGAGGTTGACTATGGGTTGACTGGAGACTGTGCTCAGCCGCCGTTTACTGTGTTGGAGGCTTGACTATGCTGCTTTGCTGAGGCTGACTGTGCTGTCTGCTGCTATTTACTGTGCTGTTGAGGCTGGACTGTGCTGAGGGACTGTGCTGAGGCTGACTATGCTGTTGAGCCGGGTGCTGAGGCTGACTGTGTTGGGGCTGACTATGTTGGGAAGCTGACTTTGCTTGAGGCTGAGGCTGGACTGTGTGAGGCTCTGGACTGCTGTCTGAGGCCACTGTGCTGAGGTTTGAGAGGAAGCTGGACTGCTGAGGCTGGATTTGTGCTGAGGGTGACTCATGCTGAGGCTGACTGTGCTGTCTCAGCTGCTGTTTACTGTGCTGAGTTGGACTGTGAGGCTGACTGGCTGGAGGCTGACTGACTATGCTGAGGCTGACTGCTGGAGGCTGACTATGCTTGAGACTGTGCTGAGGCTGACTGCTGAGGCTGACTGCTGAAGCTGACCTTGCTGGACTGGGACTATGCTGAGGCTGACTGTGCTGAGGCTGACTGTGCTGTCTCAGCTGGTTGACTGACTATGTTGACTTTGCTGAGGCTGCTGACTGTGCTGTCTCGCTGATTTACTGTGTTGAGGCTGACTCATGAAGCTTGACTGTGCTGACTGTGCTGACTCAGCTGCTTGTGCTGAAGCTGACTGACTGCTGAGGTTGACTATGCTGTGCTGAAGTTGACTGCTGAGGTTGACTGTGCTGAGGCTGACTATGCTGAAGCTGACACCGTGCTGAGGCTGACTGTACAGGCGACTGAGTGCTGGGAGGCTGACTTTGCTGGAGGTGCTGATGGTTGAGGCTGACTATGCGCTGAAGCTGACTTTTTGGGAGGCTGACTGAGCTCATGCTGAGGCTGGCTGTGCTGAGGCTGTGTGGGAGGCTGAGCTGCTGCTTCACTGTGCTGAGGCTGAGGCTCATGACTGAGTGGACTTTGTTGAGGTGACTGTGCTACTCTCTGAGCCTTGCTTGAGGTTGACTTTGCTGAGGTTGACTGACTGTGCTGACTCAGCTGCTGCTTACTGCGCTGAAGGACTGTGCTGGAGGTTGACTGTGTTGAGGTTGACTCAAAGCTGGGACCGTGTTGGAGGCTGACTATGCTGGAAGCTGACTGTGCTGAGGAGGCTGACTGCTGGGAGGCTGACTAAGTGCTGGATCAAAGCTGTGCTGAGGTTGAGGGAAGTGCTGACTATGACTGTGACTGTGCTGACCAGGCCGTTGACTATGCTGAGGCTGGAAGCTGACTGACTGTATGCTGAAGCTGGGAGGCTGGAGGCTGACTGCGCTGGAAGCTGACTAAGCTGCTGTTGGAAGTTGAGACCTGACTGGTGAGGCTGGAAGTGGTGCTGAAGTTGACTTTGTTGAGTCATTATTGGCTGAGGCTGACTTGCTGAGGCCTGGCTTCTGATTCTGGGAGATCTGATGACTGTGCTGAGGACTGTGCAAGGACTGTGCGGGAGGCTGACTAGCTGTCTGTTTGACCTGAAGTGGTGCTGAGGCTGACTGTGCTGGAGGCTTATGCTGAGGACTGTGTTGAGGTTGACTGCTCCAGCTGCGTTTACTCCCCTGCAGGTAAAGTGTGTGATCTTTACATGTTCATCTTCATCGCCAGAGTCTGTTTTATCATCTTCATTACGACTGTGTTGAGGTTGACTGTGTTGAGGTTGACTATGTTGAAGTTGACTGTGTTGAGGTTGACTGTGTTGTCTCAGCTGCTGTTTACTCCCCTGCAGGTAAAGTGTGATCATTATTGGCCGTTTGACCAGGATTCTCTGTTCTATGGAGATCTGATCGTCAGGATGACGTCAGAGTCTGTTTTACCTGAGTGGACGATACGAGAGTTCAACATGTGCAGCGTACGTCTTTACATGCGCCATCTTCATCGTCATCATCTTCATTATCGTCTTCATCATCATAATCTGTGTGTGTGTGTGTGTGTGTTAGGAGGAGCAGCTCAGCTTCTCTCGTCTGATTCGTCAGTTTCACTACACTGTGTGGCCTGATCATGGTGTTCCAGAGACGACTCAGTCCCTGATCCAGTTTGTCAGAACTGTCAGAGACTATGTCAACAGAAGCCCAGGATCTGGACCCACCGTGGTCCACTGCAGGTACAGAACTTACACACACAGAACTGACTTCTTCTTCACTGTGTATTTGGTTCTGACTCTGCTTTTGTTGTGGACTCTGGTTCGGACTGTGAACCAGGTGACTTGTTCTGTGTCTGATTTTGAATCTGGTTCTCTGAATTGGATCCAGGAATAAAAACCAAATAAGAACAATGTGATCAATGAAGTCACAGTGTGTTTGTGTGTGTCATCAGTGCTGGTGTTGGTCGTACTGGGACCTTCATTGTTCTGGACCGAGTTCTACAGCAACTCGACACCAAAGATACAGTGGACATCTACGGGTCTGTGTTTGACCTGAGACTACACAGATCACACATGGTCCAGACTGAGGTAATACACACACACATGCACTACACACACACAAACACACACACTAATCACAGGTGTGGATTATTCAATAATACTGAATGTGTGTGTGTGTTGTCAGCGTCAATACTCTTTCCTGCATCAGTGTGTCAGAGATGTTCTCAGAGCCAGAAGACTTCTCCACAGTGAGCATGAGAACTCTCTCTGTATGGTCTATGAGAACATGAAAGTGAGCAGTCACACAGATCACTCATCAATGTTTCACGATCAATGATCAATTATTAAAGATTAAAGATCACTGATCAATGTTTAATGATCAATTATTAAACATCAATTATTAAAGATCAAAGCTGATGAGTGTGTGTTTGTTCTTGTTTACAGAAACACTGAACTCCAGACGTTAAACCTCAACAAGAAATGACATCACTCAACTGTATATACATACAAACAAATATATATATGTACGTATACATCATGTGTTCATCACATAAACAGTAAATAAATTACAGTTAAATTATATATTTATTCTGTGTCTGTTTCATCTTTAAAGGGACAGTTCATGTAACAACTTAATAAAAAAAGTTAATAAAGTTTATATGATATTTACGTCACATGATCCCGTCTTTATCTCACCGTGAGACAGACATTTGTAAAGCACTCACTCTCCCACACCAAAGTCCAGAGAGAACATCACAGGAGGTGCTGGTCCTCTGCTGCCTCCTGTGGTCACTCTGTGTCACTGTGGTCAATCTGAACAAAGGATTTCAAAATAAGACGTTTGAACTTAGTGATGGAGGCAGCAGTGGATCAACAACTCATTTATATTCTTACATCAGACAGGAAGTGCTCACATTCAGACAGGAAGTACTCACGGTGTATATCACATGGATGTATTATAAGAACTGGATAGAGCACCGCCCCTCTAGTTCCGTTCATTCCTATGGAGTTGCTCACACAGCGCATATGCCACTTAAAAAAGTTTTCTGACTTGCGCGTTTCTTTCCGGGTTGTGTAGAGCAGGGCCGGCTCTACCTAATTTTGTGCCCTAGGCGAGATTGCTCTCCTGCACACACACACACGATTTACACCAGCCAAATGAATAATCACACATGTTTAATTTGAACAACAAAAGCAAACAGCAAAAAATCACAACTTTCAAGTATTGAATTACATCAACCAACAACAACAAACTTTCAGGTAACTCTTTCCAGCGTGTCTTTCACTTCAACTAAAATTGTACACGTCTGGACTTCCTTGCAGGAAAAGCATCTATCATCAAATGACACCTGCCTAGACACTTCACCGTTGATGCTCTTTTCAAGAGAGAACACACAAATGAGGGCGACTGGGAATAGAAAATCATTTTTATTTTCATTGTTTTAAATTTTTTATTATTTTTTTTTGCTGGAGGGGCGCCCCTCCAGCAGATGGCGCTCTAGGCGAGCGCCTATATCGCCTATGCCAAGAGCCGGCCCTGGTGTAGAGCATGAGCATGCGCAGTAGTTAGTTATTCACATTTCTCATGACGTTTTCACATCGTACGCTTCCATGACAGTAGCGCCGCTCCAGAGACGCCACATGACGGCGATTTGCTGTGCTCGTACACAGCTGTGACGTCACTCTGAGAAACTATGAAACTCCATGAATTAAAAATATAGAATATAAATATCTATACATGTCTCCAGGTCTCTTTTACTATTGTGGTCAATGGGAAAATTGCTTTCTGGGCCCGTGAGTATTTTTTGTTGCAGTACACAGAAGTGGCCACCATGACAAAATTGTCTTCAAGGCAGAGGGGGCGGAGCTCTATCCAGTTCTTATAATACATCCATGGTATGTCAGTACTCTGAGGTGCGTTCAGGGTACTCATGTATATCAGAGTACTCTGCGGTGCGTTCAGGGTACACGGTGTATTTCAGAGTCGTCTGAGGTGCGTTCGGGGTACTCGTGTATTTCAGAGTACAATGAGTTGCGTTCAGGGTACTCGTGTATTTCAGAGTACAATGAGTTGCGTTCAGGGTACTCGTGTAGTTCAGAGTAGTCTGAGGTGCGTTCAGGGTACTCGGTGTATTTCAGAGTAGTATGAGGTGCGTTCAGGGTACTCGTGTATATCAGAGTACTCTGAGGTGCGTTCAGGGTACTCAGTGTTCTCTTCCTTTGCGCATGCGCAGTGCGGTAGGGCTCCAGCACATTGGAAGTGTCGGAAGTTTAGCTGCAGTGATTAGCCTCGCTGGCTAACATTACCATCAAAAACTTGATTTTCTGCGGCAAATAAGCGCGTTTCGACGGACGTCTCCGGCCCGCAGTGAAGCCTGTGGTGTGTGGATGGATGAGAGCTGTTTTTCTGGGTGTCGGTGGCTCTGACGGGGGCGTTACAGAGCTTTGAAAGAAGTTGTGATTGTTTTTTTTTGGCGCTCTGGCAGCGCAGAGGAAAGATGGAGGATCTGCGGGTGTAGCAGCGGCTAACGTTAGCTTAGCTGCCTCCGTCTGTCCTGGACTAAGACGAGCTGGTTCCGCGGTGAATCTTCACCGAGCTCTGGCCGAACTCACAGACGGTGCGTGGTGAGTATGACCGAGACCGTTTTTAAAGTGTTTAAAGGGACGAGAGACCAGGTAGTGTCGCTCTGTGGAGCTACATTAGCCTCTGAGCTAACCAGCAGAAATACGCGTTAGCTTAGCTCAGTGTTAGCTTCTCTCTCTCTCAGTGATTGAGTGTTTGTTAGTTAATTAGTTAGAGTGGTTGGTCATCTTAGTGCAGATGAGTAAATCAGAGGTGGTTAAACTTGGTGTGTTTGTTGTGTTCATGAGTGTCACGCACACACACACACACACACACACACAGCTGGTGTCCGTGTTGTCACCATGGTGATAATCTGAAGTATAGTTGAATTGTAGATATGATCAATGAAACATTAACTGTATTATAGTTAAATGTAAATAAGATTTACATCTTAAGGCCACATTGTTCTCATTTAATGTCTATAATGTTCTTTCTATTTGAACTTGTCATCGTCTTACTGTCAATATTCTTCTATATTGTACTTTAACATGTGTGGAAATGCATGGTTATTATTTTTTTTACCTTTTATCTTTACTGTCTCTGCGGCTGCGACAATGTAAATAATAAATAAAGGATTATTTCATCTCATCTTACTGTGATGCTCTGTCACGTTTTAGGTCTTGATTACATTGTAACAGACTTTTGGGATCAATATCGATATCATTACTGAACTATTATTAGTTATTGGTATATGTGTATAATGTGATGCAGAGGTCACGTGATCACATACAGTAAGTGTGAGTTTTTACCTCACCACCAGAGGGCAGCCTCTTCTGACACTGACCATACTGAAAAATAGGAGTCATCGTGGAATAACCCTCTCTCTAAAAATGAGATTAATCTATGTGACAACATTCTGAGAAAATTTACAAGAACAATAATAAATATTCATCTTCTACCGCTTTATCCTCCACATGAGGGCCACAGGGGGTGCTGTGCCAATCTCAACTGATGTATGTGTCTCATTAGTTTATGTTTGTTAACTGATCAGCATTTGTTCATGTGTGTGTTTGTTAGTTTGCAGTTGTGTTGATGTTTGCAGAGAAACTAAAGCATGAGCGTCCCCCGGGCTCTGAGGATGGGACCAGAGCTACTGGAGGCAGGATCTAGGTGAGACTTGTCTCCGGGTGTTTGTGGGCGTTGACTATGTGATGTCACCTGTGTTGCAAATGTAACATGGTGTTTGTGCGCGTTGACTGTGTGATGTCACGTGTGTTGCAGATGTCACATGGTGCTGTGAAGAACCATGGGTAGCTGTTTAAGCTGTCCAGAGAAAGAGTCGATCCCAGATAATCATCAAACTAAATTCAAGGTGAGCGCTCACTCTGTTGCACATTCTTAGGACTGTGTGTGATATCAGTATCTGACCTGTGTGTGTGTGTGTGTGTGTGTGTCCAGGTGATCAATGTGGATGATGATGGGAATGAGCTGGGCTCTGGTGTGATGGAGCTGACCGACACCGAGCTCGTCCTCCACACCCATCGGCGTGACAATGTCAGGTGGCCATATCTGTGCCTGCGTCGCTACGGCTACGACTCCAACCTTTTCTCCTTTGAGAGTGGACGGCGATGCCAGACAGGGCAAGGTACTACTCACGCACACGCATGCACACACGCACACACACACACACACACACACACACAGAGATACCAACAAGTGTTATGAAAAGCAAGTTAGTGAGGAGTCATTTTTGAAAGTCGACTATTACGCTACACACTGATCATGAATGTTTAGAATCTTTGTACAGAGACACAGACAGAACATTTCCTCTAATGTAACCTCGGTCTGAACCTCTTTGACTAATGAGACTTCAGAAGAGTTTCTGAATTAAATGCTCCTCTAGTGTAAAGCAGGCAAGTGCAGGTGGACAGTTGTCAACCTGTGGATTATAATCCTATAATCCATCTTTTTAATAGAAGAAAATGTCCTGTGATATAATCTTTTATTAAAACAGTGGTCTCTCTCCCCCCTCCTTCCCCTCAGGTATCTTTGCGTTCAAATGTGCTCGTGCAGAGGAGATCTTTAACATGCTGCAAGAGGTGATGCACAGTCATAGCATCAGTGTGGTGGAAGAGGCAGTGCTGGAGCCTAGCCAGCAGGGGGTGCACACTCCTGCAGGTACTTAACAACATCATCGTTGTTCTTGCATATTATGGGATTAAATACATATTCTATATTTACAGTATTATTAAAATTCCTGTGTGTGTGTGTATCAGCTCAGGGTTACTCTGTACCCACACTTCCTAACGGTGTGACCAGGATCCCGTCTTTTGGTGAGGCTCCGTCTCACCCCTCCACCCGTCACCCGTCTGTGGCCAGCACCCGTCTGCCCTCAGTGGGGGAGGAGTCCACACACCCCCTGCTGGTGACTGAGGATGCGGTGAGAAATTACACTGATCAATAACATAATCAATCACTGTTTACTCTGATCAATACCATAATCAATCACTGTGTGTTTGTGTGTGTGTGTGTCCAGATTCACACCTATGTAAACACCACCGGTCTCCTTGACGACCAGAACAGCCCTCTGACTGTCACCACCCCTCTGGAAAGCCCCACCTCTCCTCAATCACAGGCTCCTCCCACTCCCCCTCCTCCCCCCAGGGTTCGCAGCGAGCCCCTGGCTCCGCCCCCACAGTCGGAGCCTCAGGTACTGCTGGAGCCTCAGGGCGTGCGCTTCGTGCTCGGCCCCACCCCCGTCCAGAGACAGCTCATGGAGAAACGGCAGCAGGAACAGAAAGAGGCGGAGCC
This sequence comes from Solea senegalensis, assembly GCF_019176455.1. Lineage (NCBI taxonomy): Eukaryota > Metazoa > Chordata > Actinopteri > Pleuronectiformes > Soleidae > Solea > Solea senegalensis. The sequence goes on from NW_025321361.1 coordinate 45,485, forward strand.
ACCAGAAACTAACGGTCACGTTGAGGCTGCTGCCAAACCCGACCCGGTCCCCCAGCACTCCAATAGCCCCGCCTCTAATCCATCGACGGCTCCGCGTCGCCACCGCCCGCCCCCTCTCACACCCGACCTGCAGAATGTCAACAACTCGGCTCAGCGACGCACCGCCCTGCTGGACTACGAGAACCTGCCGGCACTGCCACCGGTGTGGGAGGCGAGGAAGCCGAGCGCGGAGGAGGAGGAGAATGGCTGCGGCGCCATGAAGACGCCGTCGCTCAACGGTTACAATCACCACAGTCTGCTGCACCACTCCTTCTCCCACCCGCTGTCCGCCGCCCTCGAGTCCTCGCACAACTACGTCAACACAGAGAATGTGACGGCGCCGCTCAGTGCGCACCGCCCGGACACGGCCCGGCGCCGCTCTGACGCACCCACCATCTTTAACTTTGACTTCCGCCGGCCGCCGCTGCCGGGTCAACCTGACCCACCCAAAACGCTCAACTACATCGAGGTGGAGATGGACAGCAGCGTGGCCAACAGAGGCGCCTCTGACGGCAGCAACCCTCACACACCACGCACACCCACCTCCCCGCTGCCGCCCACCACGCCCACCCGCCGCACCGAGCTTTACGCCCTCATCGACATCGAGCGCACCGCAGCCATGTCCAACCTGCAGAAGGCTCGGCCACGGGACGACGGCACGTCACGCAAGACGAGACACAACAGCACAGAGCTGCCGACCAAGAACTCTGCGTGACACTTCCTGTTCGCCGGTGATGACACCGCTGCTGCTGCAGGTCACGCCGCCGCCGACGACCCACCCACAGACTCCACCTGATCCAGGCCAACAGGACTTCCTGTGAGGTCACCTGCTGAGGTCGACCCTGAAAAATGAAGTTGGCCACGGGTCAGAGAGCAGTGGCGACGTGTGTCGCTGAGCGTGGGCGGCGTCCATCTTGATGTTTGTATGGTACAGATCAGTATTACTGAACAAAGCATTCCAGTTAGCCTTTTATACGAGTCACCACATGCTGCTGTAAGTCACATGGTACGCGTATGTACAATAAATGTCTGTTTTTATTTGTATCTGTGGAGGACACGCCTCCTGCCCCGCCTCATACATGATGTCACTTCCTGGTGGTTACACATTTTTATAAACAAATGAACTGACGATTGGTCGCTAACAGTTTTGATAATAAATATTCATAGTTTGTATTTTTTGCACAAAATGTTTTTTGCTGAAATGTTTTTCTCTGATCGGTCTGATCAGTGATCAATAAATCACCTGGTCTATTCAATATTTGTCTAAATGTTAGCTTAGCATAAGGATGACAACGTATTACTGAGCTGTGATTGTCAGAACCTGTACGACGCACACGTCCATCTTTGATGGGGTTTGTGTGGACGTGTTTGCATGGAAATGATCAGATACCTTTGTTTCCCTGAGAAACAAAATTACAGCCACAGTAATGGTAGGGAAGGGGTGGAGCTAGACTCTCCACAGTCAGCTTGTATTGTCCTGTGTTTTATTGTTATTGTGTTTAATGAGACAAAAAGAACACCCGGTAGCTGTTTCCATGGTAACGATTAAACTCCAAATCTGACCCTGATTAACCTCCAAATCTGACCCTGATTAACCTCCAGATCTGACCCCTATTAACCTCCATATCTGACCCCTATTAACCTCCAAATCTGACCCAGATTAACCTCCATATCTGACCCAGATTAACCTCAATATCTGACCCCTATTAACCTCTATTTAACATAAGGTTCACTTGTTTCTGCTGGAACATTTCATCTGACATTTTCTCACTCGTCTGTTTCCTCTGCCGACTTTTTGCAGACATGGAATCAAGTCAAGTGGGTGTGGGGTAGCTCAGTGGTTAAGACCGGTACTCCGTGTGCAGAGACACCATGGTCACAAGTCCCACCCCACCCCTGGCAGGTGGTACTCAATTCCCTTGTCCTTGCGTCCCCATGTCCTTGTGTGTGTGTACATGTGTATCTATATATGTATATATATATACGTACGTAACATATAAAGTAATATATACGTTTGTGTCCATGTCCCCATGTGTCCTGTTGACACTTAACAGGTGTCTCTTTTACTGTTGGGCTCAATGGGAAAATTGCTTTTGGGGCCACGTGAGTATTTCTTTTGTTGCAGTACCACGAATGACCACCGGAAAAACATGTCTTCAAGGCAGAGAGGGCGGAGCTACATCCATGATATTGGAATGAGACGCTTGTGTGTCTTTAAGAATGTGAACGCGCAGTGCGCGTCCTCTGCTCACTGACGTCACTTCACTGGCGGATAAGATGGCGGCGGCTGCGGCGGCTCTTGAGCGCAGCTACATGGAGGTGTGCGGCTTTGAGCGGGAAAGTGTTCGCCGCTTCAGAGACGTCACCGTGAACACCGGTAAATGTGCTGCTCTCACACGCGCACACACTCACACACAAACGCCCGTGTCAGCGCGAGATCTGACCGACAACACATGCTAATCTCAATTAGCAGCTAACGCTAACACGCTCTTGGCGCCGTAGCCGCTGGGATGGTCACGTGCTCGGCTAACGGTCGCGTTCAAACACCTGAGGGCGCTACAGTAGACCCACGCATCAATACGCGCTCATTGACGGCTGCGCCCAATTAGCTCCGGTTAGTTAGCTTTTGCCTGTTAGCTTAAGCTAAGAGCTATGAGTTAAGCTATGAGTTCTGATGACATCAAAAACGTTGTTGTGTTTCCACGTGACACTTTAACGTCTGTGATGAAAAGCAAAAACAGTCTGATCAAACATTGCAACACTTAACAATACACGGACACAAATTATAACAAATAACAAAATGAGTTCAAGCAAATGTAGGACATTTAAAGTAAATCAATCGTGTACAAGGGATTTATAACAATACAGTAACATAGTTATTAACTATTATGATTTTCATTCATTCAGAACACACATTTTCACATCATTCTACAGTCAATTAAAATAATCCACAGATCAATCAACTGTGATTGCAGCTCAAATCTAAATTCTGCTACAGATTTTTAATAATCCTTTTTGAAGTTTGACCTGCTTTTATGGCTTTTTGTTTGATGTAACTTCAGAGACATAGTCATAAAGGTATCGCAGCTCTACATAAAATAAACTGTCATTTTATGGCTATGGATGGATATTCCTGTAGGACATCAATTCAACCAAATAAGTAACAGATTTTGAATTAGAGTTTCAGTTTAGAAAGAAGACCATATCTTTTAAAACTAGTTTATTAGAACAAGAGAAAATGAATCCAAAACCCTCACAAAGACTTTGTACGAGGCCATAGCATGGTCCTATCTCACTTATATGTGAGATATACCCTAACACCTAATATGGAGGTGTACTTATAAACATGAAGTCGTTTTTATGGTCAAAAACCTCCTCGTCGCTGCAAACGAGCCGATGTAAATGTCTCATCACTGACGCGCTTGTCAGCCGTGCTGTTTCAGACCAAAACCACACCCGCAGAACACGAACTGTCTTTGGCCAGCCAACGAGAGCTTTCCCACTGTCTTGTGATTTTACAGGTTGTAAATAATACTTACTTTTGCTTCAGGTAACCCAGCACGTACTGTTGGCACTGTTCCTTCCTTTAGGCGAAGTTTGGTGCTGTGTCCTGCTTTATATTGCCCGAAGTTTGTGTGACAATCCTCCGTGAAGTGGTTGCCGCATACATGGAGGTATTTGGGAAATGTAGCGGGGATATTCCCATCAAATTTGAAATATTTCCACTGAGCTTTTATTTGCTCATTGGCGGGGAGCTTGTGGAGCGTCTGCTATTGTTTATCACAACCCAGAACAGAGCAAACACTCGCTGAACCTTTTTTCCACATGTTCTCAACCGATACGCTCAGCAGCTGCAACGGGAGTAGTTCTTCTTCTGTGGCTGAAAGTACGTCACCAGATGTGCCTGGACTCGGAGGCGCTGCTGTTTACAGGAGTGGTGAGATTCGCCAGTGACGTCATTAGTCAACGGAAGTGCCTTTCCGCTTTGTAGAGCTCAGGAAAACAATCAAACCCTGCGCTCTCAGCAGTGGCTGAACTGATTTGTTATGGACTTTTAGGATGATTTGTGTACCAGGTCCTGGGGGATGATCGTGTTGAATGCTGAGCTGAAGTCCAGAAACAGCATCCGCACGTGGGTGTTCTTGTCCTCCAGGCGCTCCAGGCTCAGATAGAGAGCAGTGGAGATGGTGTCCTCAGTGGAGCGGTTAGGTTGGTACGCAAACTGGAGCAGGTCATATGATGGAGGCAGTATGGAAATGATGTGGTCCTTAACCACCCGCTCGAAGCACTTCATGATGGTCGTTGTTAGTGCAACAGGGAGAAAATGATAAAGGCATGTGATGGTTGGTTTCTTGGGCACTGGGATGATCGTGGCAGACTTAAATCACGGGGGGACAGCGGCCTGGATCAGTGACGTGTTGAAGATGTCTGTGAGCACGCGGGCCAGCTGGTCTGCGCACTCCTTGATCAGCCATCCTGGGATGTTAGCAGGGCCAGATACTTGTTTTGAGACGATACTTATTTATTATTGCAGATCCGAGCGGGGAGAGAAGTTGTGTTTGGAAACCATTATCCAAGCTTGGAGTGCTTGTTTTTGGAAGTCAGAAAGTTTGAGGGGAAGTTTGTCACACTTGAAGTGACAGAAAAGCAAAAACTGGAGGCACTAAAAATAGATTTGAAATGAAGAATCTTTGGCAATTCTTATAAATAATGTTTGATCCAATTGATTTTGAAGATTTGATCTGAAAATGTAACACATTGAAGCCCAGAGAGACAGACTGTTTACACAAGCAAAATGTGATTGTTGGGATTAACAAATCTATGGTTTATGAAAGGAAATGATCATTGTGTGTGTGTGTGTGTGTGTGTGTGTGTGTGCGCGTGTGCATGCGTGTGCATGCGTGTGCGTGCGTGCAGGTGTTCCTCTTCCTGGCGGCCTCAGGTTTCCAGATAGTGCTGGAGCATTCCATTATGAGGAGAGTGGGAAGCTGCTTTCAGTCACTAGCAACAGATTCATACACTGGTGAGACAAACACACACAAACACACAGGTATGGCTATGTTGGACACGCCTCCTGACTTCCTCCTTTCAGGTCAACGTCGGGTGATTCCCTGCAGCTGATGGAACAGTCTCTGGACGCTAACCTGCTCAACAACGCCGTCAGACTCCGCTTCACCAACTGCACCCTTCTCCCAGGGGGTGTGGCCATTCATGAGACCCTCAACCATGTCATCATCCTCATCTGCACCAATCAGAGCGTGTACAGGCTGGTGCTGCCACACCCTACACGCATGTACCGCAGCGTGAGTCTGACCCTGATTAACCTCCAAATCTGACCCTGATTCACCTTTAAGAGTCTGACCCTGATTAACCTCCAAATCTGATCCTGATTCACCTTTAAGAGTCTGACCCTGATTCACCTTTAAGAGTCTGACCCTGATTCACCTCCAAATCTGACCCTGATTCACCTTTAAAGGGGACATATTATGCAAAATCAACTTTTTAATGATTTTAATACTTATATTTGGGACTCTGGAGGCCCTACCAGTCGCCAAATTGTGGACAAAGAATACTCAGTCCTTTTTTCGTGGTCCCCCTTAGTGTAAGCATCTCACCGCGAATGTTGCCACCCCACCAGGAAGTTTACATGGAGAGCTCCACCTTAGCTCCACCTTGTCCCTATAAAATGCGAGAGTGAAGGGGAGCCACCGTGTTTAGTCAGCGACCGTATTTCACCGACGTACAAACACACATTTTTAAGAAAGGTCAAATAGAGCTCATAACTGACCAGTCTGACACGTCCTGTTGCTGTCTACATACGTTTTCCGTAGCTTCCACTTGTTCAGGTTCGGACTCTGGTTCAAACATGTATGGTTGAACCGCAATGTTTCCTCCACCAAAAAAAAAGTTTCTGAGATGATAAAAGTTTGTACAGAATGAAAATCATGCCAGCTGAATTTTTTAATGTCTTCCTTTATTTTCAAAACATGTTTTACCTCCAAACATAAGACACAAGTAACCAACTACAAGTAAAGGTTTTTAGAAACCTTTACCACTTGTAGCAAGTGTGTAACTAAATGAAAGTACAGTTTAACTCCCTCAACTCACTAAACTCCTGTGAGAAAGTTTGGATCATAAATTACAAACACGAACATAAATAAAAATAATACCCTGCCAAAGTTACTGTAACCGAGATAAAGGCGTCTATACTGGGTACGTAAATAAAGTCAACAACCCTTCCTCCCGGCAACAACAACCGCGCCACTTCCCTTCACAATAAAACTACACAACAGATATGAGAAACAATACCTGACAAGCTCTACTAAGAGCTGCCATAATAAAAGAAAACATGTTAAAATACTTTATCAAACTTGCCAGTATTCATGGCAACCAGATATTTATTCAATTGCAAAACATCGGAAAAGTGCTCGGCTTGATTTGTGTGTGGGATGTCTCTTCCTGTGACGGGACTCTGGCCAGTCAGTGGCTGGCAGTCTGACCAATCATCGCATAGTTACCTACTCAGCTTGCTTTTGGAACCTCGCCTGAGCAGGTACTAAAAATAGTACGTGGTATCAGGTACTATGCTAGTGGCGTGGCGTGGTGAGGCGAGTGGAGCTGGTGGAAAAGAGTCTGAACCTGATTGACCTCTAGGTGTCTGACCTATAAGTAAGGACACTAACGTGCTCTTCTCTGCCCCCTACAGGAGCTGGTCACAGAGCTCCACCTACAGTCTGTCTTCACTGATGTAGGAAAGCTGAGTCTGCAGGACTCCGCCCACAGCGCCATCATCCCCAGCTCAGCAGGACTCACAGGAACTCCCAGCATGTCTGCCGTCTGGCTGAGTCACCAGGGACATGCCCACTATGCCCTGGCTTCACCTGCAGGGGGCATCGTGGTGCTGACTCTGCAGCCTCATGACACTCGAGGTAACACGTTAACATGTCACATGATGCTAAGTTAGTGTTAAATGTAAACAAACATAACTAAACCCCTCCTCTGCAGTAAACGCCGCCCAAGAAGTGGTCCGAGGGGAGGAAGTGGAGCTGTGAGGGGGCGTGGTCTCGTAGTGATACAAAACATGAAACAAAAATGTAGAAAGATTTTTTTCATGAATCGAACAAAAGATAAGAAACATTCAGTTAGGCGTTCAAGTAAAGAGCCTGAACATGGCCCTGCACACTGTGCTTATTGTTATTGAATCACCTGACGTAAAGACTTCACTGAGATCACGTGACGTAAAGACTTCACTGAGATCACGTGTAGTTGTGAATCGAGATCGAGATCAAGATTTTATTGTCTACACCCTCTGATGCTGTTGTAGATCATACATGTCACGCTTGTTCTGTTGAAATGGTGCCTTGCGTGTTAATCACTTGGCTCCCCCCCCCGTAGGCGCCATGGCCGTGGTGGAGTTGAAGAGGAGCTCGGTGATGAAGAGGATTTCGGGCTGGATGCCCACGGCGATCCGTGGTGAACACAGCGCCGCAGACCTGGCTGTCAGCCTGGCAGTCAGAGAGGTGGAGGACGACTCGTTCATCTTTGCGCTGTGTCAGGATCACAGACTGCGCATGTGGTCCTTGAGGGTCAGACTCTGGTCTCATATCTAACAACAGTTGACCTCAAGGTCGCTCCATGTGTTAACGTGTGTTGTTGTGTGTGCAGGAGCAGACGTGTCTGCTGGAGCTGGACATGTTGGAGCACATGCCGGCGACTAAAGGTCCGACGCGAGTGTCCGCTCAGGGTCACCGACTCCGGCTGACTGTCTCCGCCTCCACCGGCCTGTTACTGTGCGCTTACCTGTCGACACCTGAGCAAGCACAGTTCACTGTCCTGCAGCTAGTCGCCACTGACAACAACCGCTACAACCTGGAACACATGTCCACGCTCAACAGCACACAGGTGAAAAAAACAGGCAGATAAACAACAAAAACGTCTGACGTGTCTTGATGATGTCCGACGTGTCAACCAACGTGTCTTGATCTCTTTGTGCAGGAGACTCTGGTGGATTTCCAGCTCACCTCCACAGACGTCTGGGCGCTCTTGGTGGACGAATCCAACACCACAGTCGTCAAATACATCAACTTCCAACAGTCAGTTGGTCACATGATATTAAAGGGGACATATTATGCAAAATCAACTTTTTAACCATTTCAATACTTATATTTGGGCCCTACCAGACGCCAAAGTGTGGAAAAAGAATACTCAGTCATGTTTTCGTGGTCCCCCTTAGTGTAAGTATAGGCGATAAAACACTCCATGTTGAATTCTGCGCTTATGACGGCAGCATGCGCATTTCACCGTGAATGTTACCGCCCCACCAGTAAGTTTACTTCGCAAGCTCCACCTTAGCTCCACCTTGTCCCTGCGAGAGTGCAGGCGAGGGAGGAAGAGCGCTATTATGTCAACGCGGAGGGACAAGTGTGCTGTTGGTGGCTGCACAGTGGAGCACAGTGTTTTACAGAGGATTTTATGTATGAAGCTAATGTGCCGGATAAAGTCAGCAAACGTGTGTTCGCACCACTTCACATCAGACTGCTGCCAGTGGTCGCCGTATTTAGTCAGCAACCGCATTTCACCGACGTACAAACAACTGACCATTCTGACTCTGTCTGATACAGTCACGTACAGCAGCTGTTTATGCAGCTCGCCGCTGGCCATCAGCGGCGCTGCACTCTATGTGGTGCAGCGGTGCTGTTCCTAAGTGTTTTTAACTGATTTACAGTTGGACAGTGTTCGGCTCCATCCTTACGTAGGACGTCTCTTCCTGTGACGGCACTCTCACTGTTTTCTGCGCACGCTGCCATGTTGATATTGTCAGAACTAGTGGAGGGAGGGGGAGACGAATAGAGCTGTAAAGCGCTGTAAAGGGGACAAATCAGAAACCCCCTGGAAGAAGTGGGTGTGTGTTTGCCTGTGTCTCATTTGCATATAAAGGGACCATGCACGAAAACCGCGCGTTCTGAAAGGGGCGGGTTTAGCAGGGTTATTGAACTGCTATGATGCTTCATCCTTATGGTATTTTGACCAAAGCATGTCACTGACATGACATGTTCATTAGGACACCAGGGAACTATTTTAATGGGGGAAATAGGGTATAATATGTCCACTTTAAGCATATTAGTATTTGTATTGTGTTGTATCTATGCTGTGTGTGTGTATTACAGTAATTGTGTGTGTGTGTGTTACAGTAACTGTGCAGCTCAGTGGAACCAGGTGTTTGTTCAGCCTCCACCAGAAGAAGAGGTTCATGTCGGAGTAGACCAGGATCCCAGAGTAAGACCACACACACCGTCTCTGACCTCGGTGCTAACCTCTGACCTCATGTCTGATCCTGTTTAAAATAGTAAACATATAGATAAGTAAAGACTGTGTGTGTGTGTGTGTGAGAACAGGAGACGTACCTGGACGTTCTCTTCAATCCTATGAAGTTCACAGCTTCAGCCATTGTGAAGGCTCTACAGGTGAGAACATGGTGATGATGGTGATGATGGTGATGATGATGAAGATGATAATATGAGGGTGTGTTTCAGATCTACCGTCGTGGCTCAGACAGACTCACTGATGTTTCCTGGGACACTCTGAAGAAGGAGGTGACTGTTTCTGTGGAGATGGAGGTAAAACATTAGTTTTGTTTTTGTGTGTGTGTGTGTGTGTGTGTGTGTTACAAAGTAACTAATTTAATCTTGACTCGACATCATATCCTGTCTCCTTTAGCTGCAGAGCAGCATCACAGAGTTTGAGTTCTCCCAGGAGGAGTACCGTCAGCTGCAGGTGGAGTTCTGGTCCAAGTTCTACTCTGTCTGTCTGCAGTACCAGGAATCAGTTTCCACGCCGCTGGGTCTGAGTGTCAGCTGCCACACAGGTCTCGCCTGTCTTCTCAAGAAGGTGAGAGCACTGAGAACACTGTCCATGGTCCTGACCCAATAATTCCTTTACTGGACAACATTGATTTAAAGTAACTTATTGGTGTCAGATACTGCTGTCAGTCCTAACCCTAACCCATCTTGGTTAGTAGTAAACATGAATGTAAACATCAGTTTACCATCATCACCATCATCAACTTCAGTTTACATTCAGGTGTGTATGATGTGATAAAAGGTCTGGAGTTACTTTTCATTATTGGCAACACTGTCATACAAGAGTATGATGATAGGTGAGGTGGAGCTATGACCTCATCGTATTCGTGGAACTCATTTGTTAATGATAGGTAGCTATTTCATTGTTTTTTTTCCTGTCCTAATGTTGTAATCATTTGCATTATTCATATGACAAAACCCACGGACGGCCTTTTTCAAATGTTCCCGTTCTGTGAATAAAACGTCCAGGGATTCACCAACAGCATTGAAATGATACTTGCAGTAATGTTCCATGTTGAAATGGAGAAGTTGGAACTCCTTTTCTTATACTTCACAACTTAAACTTTATTTGTTTGTCCAAAGATTTGAATGTGAACGGTAACCAGCTGTGATGTTTGTGTTGGATCCGTGCTCCAGGGCCTGATCTCCTTCCTCCTGCCGTGTTTTGCTGTCGACCATCTTTATCTGTGTAGTGACCAATTTCTTTTCTCTGAGGAGGAGACGCCAGTCACTGAAGGTAACCACTGCTATTATCAGCAGATTGTCACATGACATGATTATCATCATCATCATCATGATGATCGTGTGTGTGTGTGTGTGTGTCAGACCCAGAAGTAGCCCGGGATGTCCTGCAGCTTGTCCACTGTCTGCATCTCATCAGTGATGCTGTTTCTGGTCCAATGGCCCATGAGATGGAGAAAGCTCTGGAACATCTGGAGTCTCCAGCACGAGCGGCTGAAGTTATCCTGGAGAAGCTGCTGTCTGACAGGTCAGCTGACAATCTTAAATTAGTAAAGGTCACTTACCATATCTAGGTCACATGATCACATCTTTATGTCACTGTTACATAAACCACTAACTCTCCCACACCAAGGTCCACAGAGAAAATCAGTGACTTTAACCACTGCTGCCCCAGGAACTGAGGGGGAGGAGGGGGTGAGACTGAGGTGGAGGGGTGAGACTGAGGGGCAGGAGGAGGAGGAGGAGGAGGACGGATGAGACTTGGGGGTGGGGGGGGGACGACACTGAGGAGGGAGAAGTTGAGCTGTGGACTGTAGGGGGCGGTGTTGACCTGAACTGAAAACGATGTCAGAAGAACACAAGATTTAATTCATGTGATCATAACGGTTGAAATGTTCTTCATCGTGTGATGACACAGACAGGAAGTGAGCCTGTAGTTTAATGATGATGTCACATCATGGTTTGGTCAGTGATGACGTGATGGATGACATCCAGAACATACTGCACGACATCAGGAACCCCACAGCGGCTATGATGGTCCTGCAAAGGGAGCTGGACCTGGAGACTGATGGTGACATCACAGAAGGAGCCGTCACACACGGTAAAATGCCGGAATGTCCCACAGTGTGACTTTGTTAAGTTTCCTGGTCAACGTGTGTGTGTGTGTTTGACCTGCAGGACGGAACCTGAACACGAGGATCAGTGTGTCGCAGCTGTATGGCAGCAGCGTTGCCGCGTCGCTCGTCTGTCAGGCTGTCGCTCACATCGCCATGACCAGAGCTCGGCTCTGCAGGGACATGCTCATCCTGCAGAAGCTCTTCGTGCACTGTGGGGACAATGTACGTGCACACACACGCCCCCGCCTCCCTCTGCCTGTAATTGGCTTGCATGTCGACCTGGCCACTCCCTTAAATCACCACAGACATACACAATGCAAATGAGCTCATCGCCATCTTCACAGTGATGTTACTGTGTGTGTGTGTGTGTGTGTGTGTCAGGTGTTCCCGGGGGGTGGGGCTCACCCGCTGCATCTCCAGCAGGAACTGATCCCTCGCAGCGTTCAGCTCCTCTCGTCCTATCACATCCTCCAACACGTCAGTCAGAGCCTGGCGTCCTCCGTCCCTGTTGACATCATGTAAGTGTGTGTGCATGTGATGACCCGTGAGTTGATCTTTGACCACCCGTGACTTGATCTTTGACCTGTGTTGCTTCAGAGACGCTAACCTTCAGCACCTCACTGTGTTGGAGCTGCGTGACACTCCGCCTCTATCCAGCAACATGTCAGGTCAGTGATGTCACTCCAGAGTGAAAATCTGTCGTCCAATGCGTCACTGCATTATTTCAAAGCCCGTTTAAAGACAGGGTTTTGGTTCTGTTGAAATGAAAATCATCCAGTGCTCAGTGTGCATGTTGGTAAACACCTGTATTTGTATGTTTTCAGTGCTCAGTCCTCAGACTGTGTTGGAGCTCTTCTATCAAACTGTGGCGAGGAAACTCATCATATGTCAGATGGACTGTGGGCAGCTGGTCTGGAGTCACATGATCTCCAGCATGGTCCACCTGCTGGCTCAGCTGCTGTATCCTTCAAACACTGACTGTAGTGTGTCACTGCGTGCAGCAGAGGGCAGTGTGAGCGTCAGCCAATCAAATCACATGCATTTAACACATTTGTTTTTGTCAGAGTTGACTCATGTCGGCCATGGTGGTGGCTGCTCTGTAAACTAGCTGAATAAAGGCAAACATTTTCAACACTTTATTTAATGGTAACAAGCAACAATATTACATCTGTGTGATTTGATTATTGATTAGTATTGGTTCTTAACTGGTGTCCAGTTGGCCCAGTAACCCTGGTTTCCAGTTTCCTGAATGTCTGATGACCAACTGTCAGTACACACAGCTGCAGGTGAGTTTAATGATGATGTCATGAAGAAAATGTATCGACCAATCCAGCGTCTAGTGGCGCCGCCATTACCGTGGTGGCATGTGGTCTGTCATTGCCTGCCGGCCTGCTGTGTTCTGCACAGTGGTCACGCTCACTTCTGCTGCAGGTCTGGATATTCATTCTAATCTTAGGCTCAGAAGCAAATGATGATTTTATAGGTAACTTAGCAGCAGATGACAATGAAATGTAAAATGACAGACAGTCAATGACAGTAATGTGAGTGGTTGTTGATTAACTCAGCTACTTGATGTTTACATTGAGGTCATTAGTTAGCCCTCGTTAGAGCAATTTATGTCATAGTCCACAATAAAACCACATTGAGTTAATTTACTCTGCGTGACCACGGCAGCCTTGATAGAGGCGTCTGATGTGAGCTAGCTAAGCGAAGATATCTTAGCTGACATTACTTTTCACTGTGTTAAGCTAGCTGCTTCCTGTTCATTGAGATAGAGGAGTGTTAACCCAAAGTTATTGTGCTCTTGCTGTTGGGAACAAAGTCCCCTCTGTTCATATTTGTGATCCACTTCTGGTGAACACCGTGGTCCTCTGCACGCCCAGTAAGAGCGGTATTATGTCAACACGGAGGTCAAGTGTGCTGTTGGTGGCTGCAAAGTGGAGCACAGTGTTTTACAGAGGATTTTATATATGAAGCTAATGTGCCGGATAAAGTCAGCAAACGTGTGTTTGCACCACTTCGCATCAGACTGCGGCCAGCGGTCGCCGTATTTAGTCAGGGGACGTATTTCACCGACGTACAAACACACACATTGTTAAGAAAAGGTCACACAGAGCTCATAACTGACCATTCTGACACGTCCTAATTAAAAATATTTGTTTAGTACGTCCTCCATGACTGGAACACAGACTCAGTCTGATACAGTCACATAAAGCAGCTGACCGCTTGCGATCAGTGGTGCTGCACTCTCTGTGAAAATCAGTTAGGGGCATAGGGACAGCACCGCTGGCGAGCAGCGAGCTGCCTAAACTGTCGCTGTATGTGTGAGTGCCGTCACAGGAACAGACCTCCAACACATGGATACTTAGGGACAGCACCGCTGATCGCTGGAGCACCGGAGCTGGTCAGCGGTGGCGAGGTCTCCGGAGCACAGTCACCGGTCTGATACAGTAACATACAGTGGCCGTTTATGCAGCTCGCCTCGCGCCACTGGCGATCAGCGGTGCTGTTCCTAAGTATTTTTAACTGATTTACAGTTGGACAGTGTTCCGCTCGATCCTTATGTAGGACGTCTCTTCCTGTGACTGCACTCTCGCTGTTTTCTGCGCACGCTGCCATGTTGATATTGTCAGAGAACTAGTGGAGGGAGGGGGAGAGGAATAGAGCTGTAAAGCGCTGTAAAGAGGACAAATCAGAAATCCCCTGGAAGAAGTGGGTGTGTGTTTGCCTGTGTCTCATTTGCACATAAAGGGACCGTGCATGAAAATCGAGCGTTCTGAAAGGGGCGGGTTTAGCAGGGTTATTGAACTGCTATGATGCTTCATCCTTATGGTATTTTGACCAAAGCATGTCACTGACATGTTCATTAGGACACCAGGGAACTATTTTAATGGGGGAAATAGGGTCTAATATGTCCCCTTTAATACACAAACTACATGTTTGATTTCTAAATGACTAATTTCTCGCCTCAAATGATCTTAAAACCTTGTTCCGGGACAGAGAAAAATATTTATTTTAGTTTTATATTTGGATGTTCTGCTGCTGTGTTCCGCCGAGTACACTCAATTCACCAGCCAATGCATACTTGGTAAAATGGGCGAAGCCAGAACACTTCCGGGTATGAGAACTGTCGAATTGGAACAGAACTTGGACTGAGGCCGATGACATTTCACAAATATGGGAATACGCAAGTACGCATAACTATAGATACTGGCCGTATCAGACCACTGCAAATCTACCAAGACCCGGCCGTCCCTCCAAACTTTCATCTCGAACAAGGAGAAGACTGATCAGAGATGCAGCCAAGAGGCCCATGATCACTCTGGATGAACTGCAGAGATCTACAGCTGAGGTGGGAGAGTCTGTCCATAGGACAACAATCAGTCGTACACTGCACAAATCTGGCCTTTATGGAAGAGTGGCAAGAAGAAAGCCATTTCTCAAAGAAATCCATAAAAAGTCTGGTTTAATGTTTGCCACAAGCCACCTGGGAGACACACCAAACATGTGGAAGAAGGTGCTCTGGTCAGATGACACCAAAATTGAACTTTTTGGCCACAATGCAAAACGATATGTTTGACGTAAAAGCAACACAGCTCATCACCCTGAACACACCATCCCCACTGTCAAACATGGTGGCGGCAGCATCATGGTTTGGGCCTGCTTTTCTTCAGCAGGGACAGGGAAGATGGTTAAAATTGATGGGAAGATGGATGGAGCCAAATACAGGACCATTCTGGAAGAAAACCTGTTGGAGTCTGCAAAAGACCTGAGACTGGGACGGAGATTTATCTTCCAACAGGACAATGATCCTAAACATAAAGCCAAATCTACAATGGAATGGTTCACAAATAAACGTATCCAGGTGTTAGAATGGCCCAGTCAAAGTCCAGACCTGAATCCAATCGAGAATCTGTGGAAAGAGCTGAAGACTGCTGTTCACAAACGCTCTCCATCCAACCTCACGGTGCTTAAGCTGTTTTGCAGGGAAAAATGGGCAAGAATTCCAGTCTCTCCATGTGCAAAACTGATAGAGACATATCCCAAGCCACTTGCAGCTGTAATTGCAGCAAAAGGTGGCGCTACAAAGTATTAACGCAAGGGGGCCGAATAATATTGCACACCCCACTTATTTGTTAAAAAAGTATAAATTATCCAATAAATTTGGTTCCACTTCATGATTGTGTCCCACTTGTTGATTCTTGACAAAAAAATTCAATTTTATAACTTTATGTTTGAAGCCTCAAATGTGGCTCAAGGGGGCCGGATACTTTCACAAGGCACTGTGTATATATGTATATATATGTGTGTGTGTGTGTGTGTATATGTGTATATATATACATATACACTTTTCTGCAATGCTGTAATATATCTATTTTCCACATTGTATTATTTGTATTGTATATTTTAATAGAAATATATTAATAAATGAAGTTACATACATACTTGAGTATTGAGAAACAACCACATACTTGTGTACTCCCGTACTTGGCAAGTATATACTCCCAGCGTACTTCTCAAGTATATACTTCCCAATATTGAGAAACGGCCATAGAGAAAGGGCCCGTGTGTGAGTGAGTGTAAATACACTGTGTCTCACCTGTATTTCCTGTTGTCAGGAGTACGTGCGTCTGATTGGTCCGTGGTGTCAGGTGAACATTGGCTCGTGTCGCTTCATGCTGGGTCAGTGTTACTTGGCCAACGGTGAAGGTCATAAGGTGAGTCATCACTCTGAGTGAGCGCTGATGTCAGCACAAACCTGTTGTTATGGTTACAAACTGTCACATGGTGTGTGTGTGTGTGTGTGTGTTTCACCAGGCTCTCCAGTGTTTCCAGGAAGCAGTGACTGAGGTGGAGAAGGAGGAGTTTCTGATGAGACTTACAGGCCCCGAGGATGAAGAAGTTGCCGCCTCCTCCCAAAGATTACAGTACTACAACAAGGTAGTAACCTGACACACACACACTCCTCTGTTTAGGTGCTTTTCTAGTCTTGATGATGCTTTATGCTATAGTTTAGCCGTTCATCCAGCACATGTGCAGTTCTTTTTCATCACATACGTGTCATACTGTCACATCGTGTGTGTGTGCGCGTGTGTGTGGTCAGGTGCTGCGGCTGTTGGAGGACGTCGGTCTTCCTGAGCTTGTCATCCAACTGTCTTCTCTGGCCATAACAGAAGCTGTTAATGACGTCAGCAGCCAGGTAAGAGTCGCCTGACAGGAACAGAGAATCGGTCTCTCCTGGTCTTTGTTTTTTGTGACTTTGCTGACCTCGATCAAAGAAAACTATCTCACTACGTGATCGCATGGCGTGAGAAGGGAATTAATAAACGTGTAAACAAAATACAAACAGTTAACGGTAAAATAAATACAAAAATGTGGGTGCGCAATCCAACACGTTCAACACAAAGGAAAGTTTATAAAACACAGAACCTTAACCAAACTCTGCCCAGTACATTTCTGCCTCTTACTGTGAGCCGATAACAAAGTGTGCGGTCCAGTTTGTTGGAGTCGCAGAGCGTGGACGGGCCGTCGTGTGGCTCACAGCAGACAGCTGATAATTCTCTGCACTAAATGTGATCTTCAGCACCTGCACTATCTCTCTGTGAACACAGGCGGCGCTGTGGACGCGGATCTTCAAGCATCATCTGGATCTTGGACACAACAGTGAAGCTTATGAAGCTCTGAGCCAGAATCCTGATAACAGCATGTATTTGCACACACACACTCACACACTCACACACACTCACTCACTCACTCACTCATAGGACTGTGATGTCATCACAGGCAGCTGGATTGTCTCCGTCAGCTCGTGGTGGTTCTCTGTGAACGTTCTCAGCTCCAGGATTTGGTTCAGTTTTCATATGTCAACCTGCATGATGAGGTGAGACCTCTGACCCCTGACCTTTGTCCTGCCACAAACTCACACACCATAACTGTCATGTACCTGGCCACTCTGCTGTAACCATGACGACGGTATCTTTGGTAATTACATCAGGTCGTTGGCATCATTGAGTCAAGAGCCCGAGGTTTGGATCTGCTGACTCATAACTACTATGAGCTGCTGTACGCTTTCCACATCAACAGACACAACTACAGGAAAGGTAATGGCGCTGACTCGGCAGAACTGACTCGGCAACACTGACTCGGCAACACTGTGTCACTTATTGTAAGTCGCTGTCTCTCTGTGTGTGTGTGTGTGTAGCGGGGACAGTCATGTGTGAGTTGGCGATGCGTCTTGGTCGTGAGGTCCGGACTCTCCTTGGTCTTCAGAAACAGGTGAACTGTTACCTCGCAGCGCTCAACTGTCTCCGTCTCATCAGACCAGAGTATGCGTGGATCGTCCAGCCCGCCTGTGGCACCATGGTAACCATGACAACCATAATGGAGACATGTGTGTATTGTGTGTTGATATCAAATCACATGTGTGTTTTTTTGTTTGCAGTATGAGCGTGCGGGAGCGTCTCCAAAGAGAAACAGTGACGGCGAGTTTCCCTCTGAACCAGGTCTTTCTCTCTCACACACACACACACACACACAGCGCCCTCTGCTGGACTGTCTAACGTCTGTTTCCTGCTGCAGTCAAGCGTCAGGTGGACATCCTGGAACTGAAGGACCTGGAGAAGGAGTACTTCCTGTCTTGCAGTCGCCTGACACTCGCCCAGCACCACCCACCATCTGCAGCCATCGCAGGTACACACGTCCCACACATCCAACATGTCCAACGCATCCCACACACCCCACGTGTCCAACATGTCTACACGTCCATAACCTGGCACACCTATGACCTGTCTGTCTGTCTCCTGTGGACAGGAAGTGCCTCAGCGGTGGAGATGGTGTCTTTGCTTGTCCAGTCGGGTCTTTTTGACTCAGCTGTGTCTCTGTGTCTGACCTTTGACCTCAACCTGTCTCCTGTCTTTGAGGGTTTGAGCTTTAAGTGAGTTCACATTCTATCACATGAACCAGCAGCTGTTTTATACTTTAACACTTATTTAGAGCTGAAACAGTTCATCGATTAATAATCAAATCATTGACAATTCAAGGTTTTTTCATGATTAAAATAAGATTTCTTAAATGAGAATCTTTTCGTCATTTCTTTGCTTCCTAAAATAAAACAACAAAGTCATTGAAAGTCAATCATTACCAAAATGATTGACTTTCAATGACTTGACATTTGAGAACGTCATCATTTCCACGTTTGACGAACAACCGTCAACATTTAAGGTTTTCTGTTTTATGGACCAAACCATTAATCAATTAATTAATCAGGAAAATTGACAGATTAATGGATTATTATGAAAATAATGCAGCAGTAGCTTCTCTATGATAATTACACTCTGTGTGTGTGTGTGTCAGGTGCATCCGACTTCAGTTTGGGGGGGAGGAGTCTCAGAATGAAGCTTGGAGCTGGTTGGCTAATAACCAGCTGTCATCTGTCGTCAACACTAAAGAATCCAGGTGTGTTTTTATTCATGTTTGACTCGCATGTTTGTCCACAGACGAAGCGTAGTGTCTCTCGTGTCTCACACGAGTCCCATGTCTTTGTGCGAGACACACGTGTGTCCTGTGTGTTTGTCCACAGTGCCACAGATGAAGCGTGGCGTCTCTTGTCCTCGTACCTGGACAGGTTTCCGTGTCCAAACGCTGGGTTCCATCGCTGTGTCCTCAGTAAGCTGCTGTCTCACGGCGTCCCGCTCCCTGATTGGCTGGTTAAGTCATATAAGGTGAGACGGCAGCCAATCAACACTGATCAATAATCAGGTGGTTGTTGCTTTTCCCATCATGCTTTGTGTTTGTCTCTCAGGCTGTGGACGCGTCCTCTCTGTTGCGTCTCTACCTGAACTTTGACCTCCTGGACACGGCGTCCGACCTCGTCATCGACTACGTGGATGCCGTCCTGGGACGAGGACACGCCGACTTTGGAATCGAGGTAAGGTCCCATGCCCTGTCCGGTCGCGATGACGTCATGGCGATGCTTATTTTGATGATGTTGTTGTTTGCGTTTCCTGCAGCGCCCCCTCTCTGCGACCTCGTTGTCGGAGGCGTGGCTTCCGTACACGTCCATTGATCAGCTGTTGCAGAAGCTCGCAGACACTCAGACCAGCAGCAGTGTGAGTTGTTGTGTGTGAGGTCACATGACCCTGTCACCTGACCGATATTACAGGACTTTTTTCTTTTTGTCTTCAGGTTTATAATAAAGTTCGGGACAAACTGGACGAATATCACCACCTGCTGGCCACGAGCACGCATCGCAGGCTCGCCTGTCAGTCATAGACTCCTCCTCCTTGTGTCAGTCAGACTTCTCCTTTGTACTTTTTCATTAAACTTTTTCACTCTTTCACTGTTTCCACTGGTTTCTTTCAACTTTGGTCACATGATTACGATAAAAGGTGTTTAATCTGGATTATTTCAGTGAGAAATGAATGATGAATGAAAAATGAATTTTTTTAATGAATGGACCATGTAACCTTGGAAACGAGCCTTTACTGCCACAGTCGAGTGTAATCCTGGTCTCACACTGAGACAAATGTCCTTAGGTTTCTGTGACCATTCATTCATTCGTGCATTTATTCATTGTTTACAATCAGCACATCAGCAAAAATAATCTTTAATCCACTAAATAAGAATCAATCATATGAAGAATTTGCTGAAATGACTTATAATGAAATGGTGATTATTGATCCACCATTCTCGTGTTAATAAAGTTTTATAAAAAAGACAAACATTTGTGGGATGTCACAAATGTCTCCTTCAAAAATGTCGGCCACATGAGGAGGAGGAGGAGGAGGAGGAGGAGGTGGAGGTGGCCACCTGTGACACATTGTGATAACATCCAGACTTCTATCCTCACCCTCCTCCCAGAGACGGACCTGCAGGCATCTCGTCTGTCTGTCTGTCTGTCTGTCTGTCTGTCTGTCTGTCTGCAGCTGGAAACACTTTAACTTCACTGTAATTTAGTGTGTATGTTTTAAATTAAATAAATGCACAAAGCTGTTTTTTATAGTGGCAAATGAAGTTGTGTTTTA
The DNA here is from genome assembly GCF_019176455.1 of Solea senegalensis. NCBI lineage: Eukaryota > Metazoa > Chordata > Actinopteri > Pleuronectiformes > Soleidae > Solea > Solea senegalensis. Next base: position 65,984 of record NW_025321361.1, read on the forward strand.
AAAGTCTCCGTCTCTCTGTCTCCATCTCTGTGTCTCCGCCTTAGGCAGACATTTTTGTAAGGTGTGCAGTTAAAAGCTCAGGTGAGTTTTTACGTGTCCAGATCTGTCACTCTGTCTCTGTCTGTGATGCAGCAGCAGGTACGTTTTCACTCATTTTAACTAAAGTTTAACTAAAACATTAACATGTGACTTCATGTATGGATGATATTGACGAATGATCAGTTTAAAATGATTCATATCTTTGATTCGTTACAGTAAGTGAAATGTTTTTATTGATGGTCAATTCACTTAAAATAACTTCACAATCACAATGTTTTAAAAACAATCATGTTTTCATATGTTGCGTTAAAGTGAAGTCACTTTTCTTCATCAAATATGCTGTTAAACACAGACGACATTAAAGTGTCCCGTTAAATATGATGCTAAAGCACACGGGTTCAAGCGCGACACGGTCTGAGGATCAAAGTTCTTCAGTTTAAATTCAGCTGATCAAGAAAAACTATTTCCACAAAGAAAATCAACTATGTATCACATAGGTCTCTATCACATCACAGCTTTGGCCTAATATTGTTAATAAATCAGACATTTGCATTTTTTTCCAGAATCCATTAAAGACTTGAGTCCACAAAGACCTCAAGTCTTCAGAGAGACAGATCCTCTGAAACCTGGTTCCACCAGAGACCAGACTTTGAGGAAACATGATCTTCATCTTCATCAGTGAGTTAAAGTTGATCTGATCCTCTGCCGCTGGTCTTGTTTATCACTAAGTAGTAGTTGATTTAAAATATTGATATTTGTCTATTCAGTTCTTCTCCCAGTGACACAGCTACAAATCATCCCAGAGCTTCACAAGCTTCAGGATCCTCAGGAGCTTCAAGATCCGCAGGATCCTCAGGGGCTTCAGGACCTTCAGAATCCTCAGTGGCTTCAGGAGCTTCAGGATCATCAGTGGTTTCAGGAGCTTCCAGGTCCTCAGCAGCTTCATGATCCTCAGCAGCTTCAGGAGTTTCAGGAGCTTCAGAATCCTCAGGACATTCAGGAGCTTCAGTGGGTTCAGGATCCTCAGGAGCTTCAGGATCAGTGTAGCGGTGGTTTCTGTCGCCCTCAGCTGGGTGACCTGATGATCGGTCGAGCTTCTCATCTATCGTCCTCATCAACCTGTGGTTTGGAGCAACCTCATCACTACTGCATCATCGGATACCTGGAGGTAACTTTGTAAACAAACACAACATCTACATACATGAAATGTAACCTGTTTTTCTTTCTTTCTTTCTCCCTTTCTTTCTTTTCATGCCTCTCAGTCGTAGCACATTAAACACACAGGTGGGAAACAACTAACTCTAACCTTTTCAAATATTTGTGTGACACTGACATTTAAACAGAATTGTGAATCTTTAGATGAGCAAAGTCAAGAATTCTGTGAATGAATGAATGAATGATATGAAGGACCATCTGTCACAGTTTTAACATTTGCAGAAACTTCTGTTTACGTTTGACTTTGTATCAAATTACTCAAATATCATTCATGTGTAAGTAAAGCAGAGACATTTCTCCCACCCACTGCATGCCTGTGGACGCAAGACACACCCACACTGGCATGGTTGTTTTCTCATACACACACACACACACATATATATATATATATGTGCGTATATTCTGATCTTTTCTTTAAGCTCAACTTAAAGTCTTTGTTCTGCAGGTTCATGGTCAGTGTGTTTGTCAGCACAACACAGCTGGAGAGAGAGAACTGTGACAGATGTAAGGAATTTCACCATGACTCCCCCTGGAGGCCAGGAGAAGGACACACAGCTGATGTGTGCAGGAGTCAGTTGAGATTTCATTCATTCATCAGTGTGACTTAGTTTTTTTGACAGTGTGACTTTTTTAGAATAAAATAGAATAGAATAGAAATACGTTATTCATCCTCGAGGGGAAATTGTTTTTAACATATCAGCAATACAATTGTACTTATACTTTCTAGCAGGCAAAGCTAACATTCATTATACATTATCAATGCCATTTTTTGTTATATTAACCTTCGTATGTGCCTTTGTAAAGACGGACTGCTGTCTAACTACTAACTGACTGCTGTCTTACTGCTGTTTAACTGCTGTCTAGCTACCGCTAAGTGTGTATGTGGAATAAACCTTCAGAAAGACAGTTGTACCCGCTGTACTTGTTCTGCTTGCCCCTTCCAGAAGGGAGTATTGAGCTGAAAGGATCAGCCAGTAAAATTCTGACCAACAATGCAAAAAAATATTTTAAACATAAAATGTAGAAAATAGTGCAATAATTACAGAATGGCATAATGGATCTCATGAAGAGACAAATGAGCAGTCAGTTCTTTACAGAGAGTTATTGTAAGTCCTGATGGCTGATGGCAGGAATGACTTCCTGAATCTGTCCTTGTGACAGCAGAGCTGTCTGAATCTCTTGGAGAATGTGCTCTCCTGGGCCTGGAGGATGTGGTGGAGAGGATGATCGGGGTTATCCATGATGGAAAAAAGTTTCTTCAGCATCCTCCTCTCCGATGATGGAGCCGGCCTTCTTTATCAGTTTGTTGAGTTTGTTTCACTGGCTCCATGCTGCTCCCCCAGCACACCACAGCAAAGAACAATGCGCTGGCCACAACAGACAAAAAAATAACTCCAACATCTCTCTGCATACATCAAAGGATTGCAGCCTCCTCAGAAAGAAGAGCCTGCTCATCCCCTTCCTGTACACAGCACTGGTGTTAGCCTTCCAGTCCATTCTGTTGTTCAGCATCACACCTAGGAATTTGTAGTCCTCCACTATCTCAATGTCCTCCCCCAGCACCCTCAATGGTTGTGGAGCTGTCCTCTTCCTCCTGAAGTCCACCACCATCTCCTTGGTCTTGGTCACATTCAGAATCAGGTGGTTCTCACTGGCCCACTTCCCAAAGTCAGCTACCACTGTCGTGTACTCCCCCTCCTGTCCATCCCTTATTCACCCCACCTCCACAGAGTCATCGGAGAACTTCACTTCTGCAAGTGGCATGACACAGTCATATTGAAAGTCCGAGGTGTATATGGTGAACAGGAAGGGGGGACAGCACAGTTCCCTGTGGGGCTCTTACATCACTAACCACCACATCAGACAAACCACAACCCAGTTGGACAAACTGTCTGCCTGTCAGGTAGTCAGTGATCCAAGAGATGGTGGAGTTTGGACTCGAGCTTCCTCCTGTAGGTGTCTTTGCTCTGCCTCAGCTTCTCCTTAAGGTCATGCTGTACCTTCCTCAGCTCCTCCTGGTCCCCATGTCTGAAGGCCTCTTTCTTTTTGTTGAGGAGAGTCTTCAGATCTCTGTTAATCCAAGGTTTGTTGTTGGGAAAGCAATGGACAGTCCGGGCAGGGAGTCCCGTGTGTTCACAGAACCTGATGTAATCTGTGATGCAGTCTGTCATGGAGTTGATGTCCTCCCCATGTGGCAAGCAGAGCGCATCCCAATCAGTAGACTCAAAGCAGTCCTGCAGAGCCTCCTGTGTACTCCTTCTCACTGAGCGGGTGGCAACAGGAAGCCTCTTCACCACAGGGACATACCTGGGAGTCAGCTGGACCAAGTTGTGATCAGACAAGCCAAGGGGGGGAAGGGCAGTGGCTGTGTATGCATCCCTAGAATTTGCATACATAAGATCAGTCGTTTTATTGTCTCTGGTGGGGCAGTCGACATATTGGTGGAAGGTTGGTTAAAATCCCTGGTGATGGTGATAAATGCAATGGTATGCTGTGTCTGTAATCTGGACACAGCAGAGTGGACGCCGTCTACTGCTGCCGCTGCATCAGCTGAGGGAGGGATGTAGACGGCCACAACAATCATGGAGGTGTATTCCCTGGGGAGGTAATATGGGTGCATTCCCACAGCCAAAAGTTTCGATGTCCGGGCTACACAGACACTCCTTCTCACAGACATGTCCGGGGTGACACCACTTCAGCAACGCCACCCCGTCTTCTTGCTGCTCAGCGCAGCATCTCTGTCTGCCCGTGGTACTGCCACGCTGTGCTCAGTGAAGTGCGAGTGCAGCCATGTCTAGGTGAAACACATGAGGCTGCTCTCCCTGAACACCCAGCTGGTCCTAACAAGCGTGCAGAGCTCGTCCATTTTATTCCCCAGAGATCTCACGTTCCCTGTGATTATTGCAGGTACGGCTGGTTTGTACTTCCCCGCTTTGCCTCTCACTTTGGCTCCGGCTCTGCAGCCCCGACGCTTCCACTTCAGTTCCTTCAGAAGTTCGGGTCGTGTCGTAATCAGGAGTGCCGGCTCCCTCAGCGCGATCAGCTGGTCGCGTGTGTGTACAATGCCCCCGCTGTGCTGTGCGTCCGTCTCGCCACCAAAAAATAAAAAAAGTAACAGAGCTACAGAAACCGTGCAAAAGTGACAGTGTGACTTAGTTTTTTGACATTTGTTGACAGTGTGATATTCACCTGTTTGTCTTCCCTCAGGATGTAACTGTCATGGTCACTCACACTCGTGTCATTTCGATGCTGCTCGTTTTGAGGCAACAGGTGGAGCGAGTGGTGGCGTGTGTGATAATTGTCTCAATGAGAGGACGGGGCCTCAGTGTGAACGATGTAGTCCTTTTCTTTATCGGGATCCTCAGAAAGCAGTGGAGGACCCGTACGCCTGCATATGTACGTATGATTGTGTTCTCGGTTATACAGGTGACAGATGATGTTTTTCTGTGTGACAGCTTGATGATGTACTCTAACAGCTGCTTTCTGGTTTCAGCCTGTGACTGTGACACAGACGGTTCCCTTGGCGGTTGTCAAGGTGTCAAGTTTTGTTCATCACAACTCGTGTGAAACAAAATGGCTTGGCATAATTGTGTGTGTGTGTGTGTGTGTGTGTGTTCCAGCATGCAGGTGTCATCCTTTGGGAAGCATTGGGTCCTGTGATCAGCTGACAGGAAGTTGTGAATGTGAACATTTGGCGAGTGGGCCACTGTGCGATCAATGTGTGGTCAGTTATATCCTAAAAAATACATTAATAATACCAACAACAACAATAATAATGATACTTTTTATCTGTGTGTGTGTGTGTGTGTGTGTGTGTGTTCAGACAGGTTACTGGGGTTTAGGAAACTCTGTGTTCAGGTGTTCACCCTGTGACTGTGATGTGGGTGGAGCTCTCAGCAGCATGTATGTCCGCCACTATCAACAACATTTGTATTCACAAAATCAAGGACACACAAGTTGCCATTGAGATTTCTTCTGTGCTACTAGGCTGTTCCAGCTAGACTCAATTAATCCTGGTGCCAGGGGAATTGAGATAATATCTGATACATTCTTTTTTTGCAACAACACTCCGGATTATGGATTAGATTCAGAGTTGAGGATTAGAGTCACAGTCCTGGATTAGAGCCACAGTCCTATATTATACTCACAGTCCTGGATTAGAGCCACAGTCCTAGATTATACTCACAGTTCAGGATTAGAGTAACAGTTCTGGATTAGACTCCATTCTGGACTGGAGTGACAGTTCTGGGTTAGACTCAGTTCTGGATTAGAGTCATAGTCCTGGATTTAAATCACAGTCCTGGATTAGACTCACAGTCCTGGATTGGACTCACAGACCAGGATTAGAGTCATAGTCCTGGATTAGAGTCACAGGATTAGAGTCACAGTTCAGGATTAGAGTCACAGTCCTGGATAAGAGTCACAGTTCAGGATAAGATTCACAGTCCCGGATAAGAGTCACAGTTCCGGATTAGAGTCACAGTCCGGTTAGAGTCACAGTCGGATTAGAGTCACAGTCCTGTATAAGAGTCACAGTCCTGGATAAGAGTCACAGTCCTGGATTAGAGTCACAGTCCCGGATTAGAGTCACATTTCGGATTCAGTGTTCTCTAACCCTCATCAATCTTATTGATTTGTTTTCTTTCTTATTCTGATCTGTCTTCAGATGTCCTCCAGATGACGGACAGTGTCACTGTTTACCAAACATGATTGGTCGACGCTGCTCTGACCCCGCCCCCGGGTACTTCCTGCCTTCACTTGACTACTTCCTGTATGAGGCAGAGCTTGCTGCTCCTCTGCTTGAAGGAAGTTCTCCAACAAAAACTCCATCCTCATTTCTGGTAAACAAGATGTTTTACGGCAGTACTACTGTGTACTTACTAAGTATTGTTGCAGTACTACTGTGTAAGTAGTATGTATTACTGCAGTTAAACCCTGAACCACCAGACAAATACAGTATGCAGTATTTGTGTGTATTTTCAGGTGAATCCTCAATGTGAGGAGTACTTCAGAAATCAGGGATTCCACTTTAAAATTTCAAATGGACGAATTGTTCTGGTTCAAAGGTCGCATGGATTTGTTCGCAGGAGGAGACAGGTAAGAGGTAAGACAGACAGGTAAGAGGTGAGACAGGTAACAAATGACACAGGTAAGAAGTGACACAGGTAAGAGGTGAGACAGATAAGAGGTGATGTCATACTGTTTGGACCAATCAGGATGTTGATCCGGTCTTGTACTTGGACCTGCAGCAGTCCAGCATCCCTTCAGATACGGATGACACCGTGCAGGTCGTTTCAAATATACAATGAAACCAATAACATTTGCAGTAAGAGAAACTGTGCTGTCGTGGTAAAGATGTCAAGCATCACCTCTCTTCCATTTTCTGGTATTCAACACTCAGCAGCTCAGCTCCTGGTCTGGACTGTTCAGCAGTTTTCTCCACTGGTCTGGATGTTTCTCTGGATGGAAGCCATTCTAGATTTAGTCTTAGTTTTAGTCTTTTGGACTAAAACGCTTATTAGTTTTAGTCACGTTTCAGTCATTTCTATATAAATTTGACATGAAATTTCCTCCGCTGGTGGTGCGCTGCGACCGACTCTAGATCGGCTTGGGGGCTCGGGGCGAAGGTGATTTACAGCGAATCCCCGCCTGGACCTCGCCGCGGACATGTGCACTCGCTGCGGCTTCTCCCGCCTGCCTGCCCCCAGCGCGACTGTCGATCGGAGCAGACTGTCCTCAGAACGCCCTGACAGTGTCGCGTCATCAGGACGAGGAGCGTAAATCGTCTTGAAACGTGGACCAAGTCATTTTTATGTTGACTTTGTTTATTGTCCCTCTGTCTGGGCCCCCTGCCAATCGGGCCCTAGGCACGTGCCTAGTTTGCCTTTGCGTTAATCCGGCTCTGAGTACCAGGTACTATTTTTAGCACCTGCTCCGGCAAGGTTCCAAGCGTGCTAGTAGTAGGTACTATGCGATGACTGGTCAGACTGCCGGCCGCTGACTACCAGGGAATCCTCTATATTTAACAGGAGTCTTTTAAAGTGGAGTGGTGTATTTAGGGACAGTGCCGTCGATCGCGTGCGGCATCACAGACCTATGTAGTATGGAGTAGGAGGCTGTACTCTGGAGACGTGTGGACAGAAATCAAGCCGAACAGTGCCGAATTGTAAATAAATTAACTGCTTTACAATCCTAAAAACGTGGGTTAATCTCCTACAGAAGTGTGGTGTAAAGTCACTAGTCACTTGTGTGTGTGTGTATAAAACGAAGTCACTGCAGTTTCATTCAGCCCGTGCAGTGATGACTCCGCCCATGTTAAGTAGGTACTTTTTTGTAGTTGAGATGCAACCTTATCATGCCGTGTCGTACAGTGGTGTGTAAAATTGTTTGCATGTTTGTCACACTTAAGGTAGAGTGGCTCAGTGGTTAAGATCGTTACCCTGTGTGCAAGTAACGATCGCAAGTTCGACTCCACCCCTGATTGTGCTCAATTCTCAAATGCTCAAGCGTCTGCTAAATTACATTCCATTACATGTCATTTAGCAGACGCTTTTATCCAAAGCGACTTACAAAAGTGCATTTAAACATTTGGGTGCAAATAAGAGCTAGAAGTAAGTAAGAGCTTCAAGTAGAACAAACTATGAAGTGCTAGTCATAAGTGCGATGTACAAGTTTTTTTTTTTTTTTGTCGTCTTAGTCGAGGTAGAGTCGGAAGAAATGTGTTTTTATATGACATGTATTTTAATGTAACTTGTTTCAGATTAGCAAACAAATTTCAATATTAGACATAGATAAGTGATGATTTTATTTATTTTGTGGAAAAAACTTTCCAAACCTACATGGCCCCATGTGAAAAAGAACAACATCTAAAGAACTGCAGGCCTCACTCAGTGTTCATGACTCCACCATAAGAAAGAGACTGGGCAAAAATGGCCTGCATGGCAGAGTTGATAAAAGATAAACTTTTATCAATAAAAGATAAACTTTTATTGTCCAAGAGCTGGATTAATTCAGCATATGCCTCAGCATTTGAGGCCTCTTCTTCCTCTGTTTTCGTTTCTGTTTCGTTTCTGTTTAGTGATAATCCCTTTCAGGCCTTGCAGCCGGAGGTGGCCCAGAAACTTATCTCCCACAGTTCGTAATTCTTTTCAAAAAACACGCTTTATCTTGACTTACTTTGGGCCCATAACCTGTTGACAGAGTAGACGCAGCGACGTGACTGACTTCCAACACACAGCAACAGCTGCACTCACTCAAGGTGATTTATTCGACACCAATCACAACACAGGTACACACTTGCATTAATAATCACAGAGGTCAGAGTTCAATCAGTTCAATAAAGGAAAACAAAAACAGCAGTATTGCATTCGGTCCTTAACTAACAAAAACATAATACACATTGAGAGCACGCATTTAACAAAAGAACTGGTGTCAATCTAGCTGACATGAGTCAAACCCTGGACCGGTCAACAAACCCAGAGAAAGCACCTTTTTGAACATTCCTGTCCCCTCCTTTATCTTCATGTCTTTTGTTTCCTTGTCTCCAGGACAAGTCTTCTGGACTCCTCAGTGTGTCTCAGTGCAGGTGCTGTCTACTTTGTGGACGTAGTCTTTCAAAAACAAAGTGGATCAGATGGATCGTTCATCCTGATTGACTCGGTGAGTCAGTCTGCTCAGAATGTTCAGTCCGCTGAACACGGCAGGTGACAAAATCACTTTCCTACTTTGCATTCCAGATGGGTCTGATTCCTAGAATTGAGTCCGTCCAGAACTTCTGCTCTCAGACTCACTTGGAATCATTTCGCCTCTTCCGGTGTGTTGGATTGGCTGCTGAGCTCTGAACTCTGTGAAGGACTTATCAAGAGCATGTCGGCTCACATCCACCGCGGAGCAGTTGGTTGGTCCCACATCTCAACAGTGTCAAATCATACTGTGTCTTCAAAAAGTTCTCATTCTCTGCACTTCCTGTGGTCAGTTTGCAGGTGTGACCTCATTGGCTCTGTTGGACCGTCCTGCAGTAAACTGGGCGGCTTCTGTAAATGTAAGCCGAATGTGATTGGCCGTTGCTGTGATACCTGCGCACCATTGACTTTTGGCTTTGGACCCGATGGCTGCAAACGTAAGAAACTCTGAATATTTGGACACGTTGTATAAGATGCAGTGACATTTGCAAATGTTGTGTTTGTTTGTTTGTTTGTTTGCAGCATGTCAGTGTGACACTCGCGGTTCAGTCGCACCGCTGTGTGATCAGGTCAGAGGTCAGTGTGCGTGTCGTTCAGAGGTGACGGGCCAACACTGTGATCGCTGTCAGGCCGGATTCTGGGGTTTCCCTCTGTGTCGACTCTGTCACTGTAACGGATTATCAGAGGAGTGCGACGATGGGACGGGACAATGTCGCAACTGCAGAGAGAACACTGCTGGACCACAATGTGACAGGTTATAGATCATATACAGTATATATATATATATATACTGTATATGTACAGTATATATATGACACTTATACAATAATATATGGCACATGGATATGGTATGGTTTTTAAAATACCTGACAAGACATAACAACATTTATGTGTAATATATAACGTATGACATATAACAAACTAACATGTTAAATACGTGACTCACATATAACTGCTGTATTGGTCTGTGTTTATACAAATATACATGTTTATGAAAGCTCATAAAATAATTTCCTTTATAATCCTCAAATCCTCCCTGATGACACTTGTTTCACTGATGCAGGTGTGTGGATGGTTACTATGGAAACCCTGCATCCCGACAGACCTGTGAACCCTGTTTGTGTCCAGATATTCGGGGCAGTGGACGATTCTTTGCCACTTCCTGCCAACGTGACCCACAATCCATCAGTTTGATGTGTAACTGCAGGGAAGGGCACACAGGTGAGACATGACTTACTGACTGACTCAGGTGAGGGTCGGGACCCTGGACCCTCAGGTGAGGATTGGGACCAACTCAGGTGAGGGTCAGGACCGACTCAGGTGAGATCTAGGTCCTCAGCTCAGGCCGCTGTCAGACAAGCGAGTGAAAAATGATTCAGGGATTTCAGACATGTAAACATGAGAGGGACAAACATGAACCTTTAAAACACATAAAATGACCTTTCAGGGTCACGATGTGACAGATGCGCCCCTGGTTACTATGGCGACCTGACTTTGCCCAAAATCAGCTGTGAAGAGTGTCATTGTAACAACAACATCAACCCAGAAGACCGTGACGCCTGTGACACCCTGGCGGGTGAATGTCTGCGCTGCCTCCACAACACGATGGGAACAAGCTGCCAAAGCTGCAAACCTGGTTACTACGGCAATGCTCTGGTGCAAAACTGCAAAGGTATGGATACAATAATATGAGATGAAAACCTTCAAATACAACAACCAAAATAAATTCTGCACAAAAATGCGATACACAGAAACAAAAGCACTTTGGAGAAGACAGGAGGCGCTAAAGCTGAAGATGCTGTGACCAGGACGGACAGGATTATTATTCCTCAGTTTAGACAAATGAAATCAATTAGAAAGATTCTAAAAGTAAATCTAAAAATAAAAGTTGAAAGAATGAGGCTGATGTCGTGTGTGTGTGTGTGTGTGTGTGTGTGTGTGTGTGTGTGTGTGACTGACACATGTAGCACAGAATGTTCCTGTGACCGTCGTGGAACCAAAGTGATTCATTGTCCTCTGGGAAGCTCCTGTTTCTGTGATGAGAGGAGGTAATGGCCTCATTCAGTTTCCTAGTACACTTGTTGGAACACGTGTCTTCAAAGGACAATGACTAATAATCACTGTGATGCCTCCAGGTGACAGGACAGTGTCCTTGTCTTCCTGCGTTTGGAGGGAGACAATGTGATGAATGTGGAGCAAATCACTTTGGGAATCCCGACCTGCAGTGTGGTCTTGCTGCTTTTTAATTCTTCACATCATCTTTTCAGCGTGTGAGTGTAACCTGGAGGGAACCGAGCGTCCGTCATGTGACCCTGAAACAGGTGAATGTCTCTGTCGAGCTGGTGCCACTGGTATCTTGTGTGATGAATGCGCCTCTGGCTACACGTCGGCGTTCCCAGTTTGCGAGGAGTGCCACCCCTGCACTGCCATTTGGGCTGATAGTGTCACAGATGTCCAACGAGCTGCTCAGAGGATGCTGACATTAATCCCTCGCTACGATGGTGACCTACAGCCCAGAGTCAGTCGCCAACGGCAGTGGACGCTGCAGATGCACTTAATGCTGGACAGCCTCGCCAACCTGACAGGACTCTCCCAGCAGAAAGTGAAGAAGGCGGAAAAGATTTGTGTGAAAATTGGGTAAGTTCAGTTCTGCTCTTTGGCTGAGCCGTGCAGGCGGTGTGTGATTAACTCTTCAACGGCTGAGGAGTTCTGTGATAGATTTATTTCTTCTGCTCCTCTATTGGACATACTGCACAACCCAAGCGTTGATGAACTGTCTTGTATGTTCAATTCCGTGTGCTGTTCAATTCTTGACTCTATTGCGCCCTTAAAGGTACGGAAGCCCAAGAATGCATTCCAGCCTTGGCTTAATGACAGAACCTGTGCGCTAAGCGAGAGTGCAGGTGCGCAGAGAGGCATTGGAAAAAGGACAATCTTCATGTTTCTCTGGGTATCTTAAGAGCTAGTTTGGATAACTATCAGAAAGCAGTTAAGTGTGCTAAAGCTGAGTATATGTCAAATATGATATCTATGAATGTCCACAAACCCCAGGTTCTTTTTACTGTGTTAAAGCGCCTGGTAAACCCAAGTGAATCTAGCAGTATTGTGCCATCTGAATCATTATGTGAACGCTTTCTTACATTTTTAAGATTTCTGTGATCCGAGATTCAACACAGCCTTGCACTGCTGCAGACCCCTCTATTAACCCTGTCTGTTCTGCAGTTTTTGAGCACTTTGACCCCGTGTCTCTATTTGGTGTGTCAGATATTGTGCACCAGTTAACACCTTCTGATTGCCCACTTTCTCCTAAAATATTGAAAGATGCCTTTGATGTGGTTGGGCCTTATATAATGAGCATTATTAATTCCTCATTGATGTCAGGTTGTGTACCAAATGCATTTAAGCATGCTATTGGCAGCCTTTGTTAAAGAAACACAACCTAGATTGTGAAACACTATCTAACTAGAGGCCTATTTCAAAGCTCCCCTTTCTGTCCAACATATTGGAGAAATTGGTTTATGTGCAAATCCAAAACTACCTGGAAGCTAATAGCCTTTTGGAAAAATTTCAGTCTGGTTTTAAAATGCGTCACAGCACTGAAACAGCACTTTTAAGCGTCTTTAAATGATCTTCTTTTATCGGTTGACTCTGGTTTTTCCACTGTTCTTGTGCTTTTAGATTTATCCGCAGCTTTTGACACTGGATCACCAAATTTTGCTGACTGTGTGGGAATCAAAGGCACAGCCTTACAATGGTTCAAGTCGTATCTTGAGGGCCGCTCTTTCTCTATCCACTGGGGCCCTTTTAGCTCGAGGGTGGCCCCTCTTAGCTGTGGAGTGCCCCAAGGTTCTATTTTAGGCCCGTTATTGTTTTCTTTGTATTTGCTGCCCCTAGGGTCCATTTTTCAAAAACTCAATATTTCGTTTCACTGTTTTGCTGATGATGTTCAAGCCCATCTGCCTTTAAAACCAAATACAGATAGCTCCCACGCCCTGGTAAATTGCCTACAGGAAGTAAAGCGGTGGTTGGCTCTAAACTTTTTAAAGTTTAACGAATCTAAAACAGAGGTTGCAAAGTTTGGAAATCCTTTTGATTTTTCGATTTTAGGCCCTCTGAGTCACCACTGCCACCAAGCAGTCAGAAATCTGGGTGTGATTATTGACAGCTCCTTCATGTTGGATCAGCAGATTAGTTTAGTTGTAAAAGTAGGCTTTTATCAGTTACGCCTTCTCTTACCTACCACGCGCTGATCTAGAGCGTGTAGTCCATGCCCTTATCTCGTGTCGGTTGGACTACTGTAACTCGCTATACCACGGTTTAGACCAGGCCTCCATCCATCACCTGCAGCTGGTCCAAAATGCTGCAGCGCGCTTGCTCACTGGCTCCTGGAAATATGAGCATATAACTCCTCATTTTAAGGTCCTATTGATGGTTTTTGTCTAAATGGGATGGCTCCATCTTACCTGTCGGAGCTTCTGTCTGTTCATGTCCCAAAGAGGACAACGAGGTCGGCAAATGAAATGTTGCTAGTTGTACCGAGATTGCAAATGAAAACGAGGGGTGACCGTGCTTTTGCTGTTGCGGCGCCCACACTTTGAAACAGTCTTCCCTTGAGCGTTAAAACAGCTCAGTCTTTGAATGCTTTTAAATCTCTTTTGAAGACCCATTTGTTTACAAGGGCCTTCAGCACAAGCTGAGCAGAATTTTATTTTTATTTTGTGGTTATTGTTATTGCTAGTGTTTGTAATTTAACTATGTATTTTAACTTTGTTGACATTTTGTCATGCCAGTGTACAGCACTTTGGGCAGCGATGGTTGTTGTAAATATGCTTTATAAATAAATTTGACCTTGACCTTGATATAGATATAAAAAGTACACGTTACTGGAAATAGAACCAGAAAGTGAGCGCAGTGCAGAGATGACCCTTAATTGTTCATATGAGAGCAAAACATAATTCAACAATTTATTGTAACTACTTAAAATACAGTTTGACTCAAGGAGCACAGTGAACACGACCAAGCTGAAGGCTGAGGGAAATGAGTGAGGGGAGGATTCTGCCTTGAGTTCTCAGCGAGGCCATGTGACCATTGTGTCTTTGATGAACTCCTGTGCGGCTTCATTTGTTTTAAATGTAGCACAAGCATATTTTCTTTCCTTCAGGAAGTTGAGAGAGGCCGTCGACCCGAACATGATCCTGATTGACCCGTCTTCTCTTCTCAACACTGAAATTGACAACATTCGTTGGGAATTCAACAAACTGCTAAAGAACCTGAATGAGAGATTGATAGAGGACCCAGACAATGATGATGAAGATGTGGAAAGTAAAGTTTTACATACTTAGACTAACCCAGGTAAAGTGCTGAAGTAATATGCTAACTCCTTCTCCTCCAACAGAGCTACGAGATGAGACCCAGGAGCTTCTGAAAAATGTCCTGTTGGATGAGAACAGAGTAAATGTGGCCCGCAAAGCTTTAGAGGTTTCAGTGGAGACCAGACAAGGAGTGGATCACAAACTGAGCCAGTGCAGAGATCTGACTCCACTGGAGAAGAGCATTAAAGAGCTTAGTGTGGTCATGCTCAACCGACAGGTGAGAGTCATATGACCACCTCTCCATGTTGTCCCACTTCATCCGACTGTGCAAAGACATGCATCATGGGGCTTTGTCTCTTTATGTTGTGATGACCCTGCCCTCCCTGAGACCCTCATGGGCAGGATCCACTTCAAGTGTAAGAGGAGAGAGTTTAGCTGTGCTTGTGATCTGATGCAGGTCTGTGGAGGATCGGGTCTGGATAACTGTTCAGAATGTGGTGGAGCTCTGTGCATCTTGACTCTGGGACAAAGAAAATGTGGAGGTCCAAGCTGTGATGGAGTCGTTCCTGTCAGTCAGACGGCTTTAGAAATAACCAAGAGGGCAAAAAAACAACTCACCTCACTCACCCCGGGTCTGGAGGAGTCCAGGACCAAGACATGTTTTCACTGGGTACTCACTCCAGAACACCTGCTTTCAGAATAAATCTGTAGAAGTCAAGTTAGAGAAGTGTTTAATGTGTGTGTGCTGTTTGCTGTGATATCACCATAGACTGTACTGACATAGGAACTCATGACTCATGATTTAGCTGGGGTTCATTTTCATATTTTTATGAAGTATAGTATAGTTTCCAGAAAAGGTTCGATAGCAGCTGTCCGTCACACCGGTGTCCACTTATTGTCTATTTTCCTCTAAATGTGAATGTGATTTACAAACGTGACATCATCATGTTCTGTTGAGGAAGAACTGAGGAAAATGGAAAATGATGTTTTAAATTAAGGAAGATAGAAGCTCATTTTCACAACCATTGCATTGCTTTTCATAACTCCTCCCCCTTTTGATGAGGACACGCGGTTATCCATTATTATTTGACTAGAAGGAAGTTTGACTGCTGCCAGATAAAAGACACATTATCATGGTAAAAACCTGTTACTTCTGCATCAGATCCACAAAGCCAAGCAGGCAGCGCAGGCGACCAAAAACCAGGCCAAAGACTCACGTGAGAAGATCCACGACAGACTGGATTCCTTAGAGAGAGAGAACAAAACCAGGGAGTTGATCCAGCGAGCCAAAGACTACCTGACAGGTGAGTGTTTGTGAATGCATTCATCAATAAATGAAAGAATGATCGGATACATCAGACACAGTCTTTCAATTCTTAAACATATTTTTCGATCCATATAAGGGTTATTATTTTATCTTCTATGTTGGGATTAATCAGCTAATGATCTGCTCTGATGGGAATTCCAGCCAGAGCTGTTTCTAGGGTCTCTGGGGACCTGAGACAAAGGGGGACAATGGGGGCCCTCTTTGAATCATCATCCTTTACACCTAGATAGTACTTTACCACATGCATTTACACCTGTCTCCAGTGTCCACACAAGAGCTGATTGCTATCCCATCAAGGTTACATTATCATCTGTGTGACTGTAAGTTTGTCTCCTCACAGATGAGAGCGTTCCTCCAGAAGACATCGAGAAAATGTCCCAAGCTGTTCTGGACATTCAGCTGCGACAGTCACCTGCACAGATCCAGTCAATGATCAGTGAAATCAACCGTCTTCTTTCCAACATGTCAATGTTGCAGAAGGACTTGAAGAACCTGGATGAATATGAGCAGGCGTCTAAGAGTCTGCTGCAGAAGGCTCAGGAACAGAAGTTGGTTTCACCAACTAACCAATGTCATGTAAAATGTTAGCAGTCCTGCTCTGCGTGTGCTACAGTGTGTATCGTTTCTTATTGTTTTCTGTGTCCAGGGAGAACACAAAGGATATTGATGTGACAGACATCAGGAGAGACATTTATGATGCAGAGACAGCTCAGGACAAAGCAAACGATGACCTGGACACAGCCAGCCGAGACAGACACTCGACCAAAGACCAAATCCAACACGTAAATGTCCCCAATATCTTAAAAATGTCTTTTCATAGTGGAGAAAATAGTAGTATTATTATAATAATAAATATATCTGTTTTAATGCTCTTTGGTTACTGTGGGTACGTTTCAATTTATTTTTGTCATATTTTAGATTAAAGACAAACTCAACAAAGTTGACATGAAGGTGATTAAGAGTCGTCCTGAAGACCTGAAAAATGAAATCAGTTTTCTAAAGAAGAAAAATGAAGAGAACAGAGAAACTGCAAGAAACGCTCGAGATGCTGCAGAGACGGCTTTAAATGCTACAGACACACAAATGGTAAGATGAATGCAGACAAAACAACTGACACAGAAAACTACAGACAAAACAACCCACACAGAGAACTACGGATAAAACAACCCACACAGAGAACTACGGACAAAACAACCCACACAGAAACTACGGACAAAACAACCGACACAGAACTACAGTTAAAACAACCACACAGAGAACTACGGATTTAAAACAGCGGACAAAACAGACCTGCAGACAAACAACAGACACAGAGAACTACAGACAAAGCAACCCACACAGAGAACTAAGACAAAACAACTAGGACAAAACAAAAGACACAGAACTACAGACAAAACAACGAGCACAGAGAACTACAGACAAAACAACACACAGAGAACTACGGACAAAACAACCCACACAGAGAACCACGGACAAAACAACTATGGACAAAACAACCGACACAGAACTACAGACGCCGCAACCGACACAGAGAACTACAGACAAAACAACCAGCACAGAGAACTACGGACAAAAACAACCCACGGGAACTACGGACAAACAACGCGACACAGAGAACTGGACAAAACAACGACACAGAACTACAGACAAAACAACCGACACAGAGAACTACAGACAAAACAACTGACACAGAACTACAGACAAAACAACTGTGGACAAAATAACAAACAGAACTACGGACAAAACAACCGACACGAGAACCACGGACACAAAACAACCCACACAGAGAACTACGGACAAAACAACCGACACAGAGAACTACAGACAAAACAACTGACACAGAACTACAGACAAAACAACTGTGGACAAAATAACCGACACAGAACTGTGTTGTTTTGCTTTTACTTCAATAAGCAGACGAGTCTTTTATTATTAACTTGTTACTTTATTAACTTGTATACATTCATGTGCTACCTGCATGGCTATATCGCCCTGGCTTACCGGCGGGGCTATCTCGCAAGCTCCTCACTGCTGTGGCATGCTGGGTAATGTAGTTCTCATGTTACTATACTCATAACATCACAAGAACTTCGGACAAAACAACCGGCACAGAACTACGGACAAAACAACCGACACAGAGAACTACAGACAAAATAACTGTGGACAAAATAACCGACACAGAACTACGGACAAAACAACCGACACAGAGAACTACAGACAAAACAACTGTGGACAAAATAACCGACACAGAACTGTGTTGTTTTGCTTTTACTTCAATAAGCAGACGAGTCTTTTACTATTAACTTGTTACTTTATTAACTTGTATACATTCATGTGCTACCTGCATGGCTATATCGCCCTGGCTTACCGGCGGGGCTATCTCGCAAGCTCCTCACTGCTGTGGCATGCTGGGTAATGTAGTTCTCATGTTACTATACTCATAACATCACATCTTTCCCCCTATAAAATAAATGATATTTACCCCTTAAAACAAAGCCATGCTTTTTCTTCACCTTGGCATTTATCATTAACTTCAGCATCGTAACTTTACTTGTAAACAACTTTTCTATTTAAACACTTTTTCTGCAATAGAAAAATAATAAAGTGCAAACTTTCTAAGCATCATAACACACCTAGAATCATGTCAACATTTTTTTTTTTTACATTAACATTAACAACAACTTGTAAACAAGAGTCCTTAGCAACTCTCGATCAGCCTCTTAGGTGGCTGAACATGTCTTACAGGTCTGGACAGTCTTTCAACAGCTGGCGAGGCAGACACTGCTGTTCGACTACAGTCAGTGTGGTCAGTCCCACTGTTAGTTGACTCTGTAGATTCAGCCGTGTCCTGCTGAACCATCTCCTTAGCTGTAGTGTCCTTTTCAGTCAACTGTAGTTGAAGATCCGTGCGGTTTCTTCTCAGAGACAATCCACTCTCTGTCTGGATCCTGTAGGATCGTGGGGCAACTTCCTCCTCCACCTGTCCTTTTTGTCTCCATGCGCCAGTAGAGATGTCTCTGAGTCGCACCACATCTCCTGGCTTCAGCATAGGCAGGTGTTTAGCCGTTCTGTCATGCAGCTGTTTTTGTTTCACCTTTTGTTCCTCCCTTGCGTTTCTGACTTTGTGCGCATTTTTCGGCGTCAGCAGGTCCTCATTTACTGGTAGGTTGGAGCGAATGCGCCTACCCATCAGCATTTGGGCTGGTGACAGTCCATTCTGTAGAGGTGTACTCCGGTAAATCAGTAAACTTGTCTGAAAGTCATCTCTGTCCTCTGCTTTTTTCATCATTGTTTTTACGGTCTTTACAGAGCTTTCTGCCAAGCCGTTCGACTTTGGATAGGTTGGACTCGATGTAGAGTGTTGAAACCCCCATTCTTTGGCAAAGGCAGCAAACTCGCAGCTAGAAAACTGGGGCCCATTATCTGAGAACAGTTCGCATGGGACACCATGTCTAGCGAAGACAGTCTTGAGGTAGCTGATGACTGCTTTGCTTGATGTCGACTGCAGCGCTCCAACTTCAGGATAGTTTGAGAAATAGTCAGTGACCACTATGTAACTCTTACCATCACAGTCAAACAGGTCAGTGCCAACCTTGTAGTAGGGTCTGTGGGGCACTGGATGCATCATCAGCGGCTCAGCTTGTTGTCTTGGCCTGTGGATGCGACAAAGTTCACATGACGCTGTCGTCTGGCTTATATCTAAATTGATTCTCGGCCAGTACATCACTTCTCTAGCCCTACGTTTACACTTGACTTCTCCAAGGTGGCCTTCGTGAATCTTTTGGAGCATTTGTTTACGTAGTGAGGATGGAATAACGTATTTGCTCCCTTTCAACACTATGTCATCTACCACTGTGAGCTCTGCCCTACAGTTCCAGTAGTCTTGTATTTGCACAGGGCAATCCTTTTTGTTTTCAGGCCAGCCTTTCTGTACTGTGTTCTTGAGTTCTTTCATTGTTTCATCTGCATTAGTCTCTCTTCGTATTTGTTCCGTTCTGTCTGCAGTTACCGGCAGAGATGTCACAATCATGTCCACATATGCCTGTATGTCTGCGCTGTTCTCACAGTCTGCACGTTCCTCTTTATCCACCGCTCTAGACAAGGTGTCGGCGGTGAACATGTATTTTCCTTGTGTGTATATCATGTGCACGTCGTACTTTTGCAGCCTGATCAGCATGCGCTGTATCCGTACAGGACAGTCGTTTAGAGGTTTGGCCATGATGGACACTAAAGGTTTATGGTCAGTTTCTACCTCAAAAAATTGACCATACACATATTGATGAAAACGCTCACATGCATACAAACTCGCTAACAGTTCCTTTTCAATTTGAGCGTACCTGGACTCGGCGCTTGTCAAGGCTCTGGATGCATAAGCAACAGGTAGCCACTGCTCGTCGTGTCGCTGCAGCAGCACTGCTCCCAGGCCGTGCTGTGACGCGTCTGCTGAGATCCTGGTACTCTTCTTTGGGTCGTAGAACTTTAGCACTGGTTCCTGTGTGAGAGTCTCTTTCAGTTTCAGAAAACATTGTTCCTGCTCATGAGACCAGATCCATTCATTCTTTTGTTCGAGAAGACTCCTGAGAGGTGCCGACCGTGTTGACAACTGTGGGACAAACTTGGCGAGATAGGTGACCATCCCTAAAAACCGTCTGACCTCATCTTTATTGTTTGGTCTTTCCATGTTGTTGATCGCTGATGTTTTTCTCGGGTCTGGCTTCACCCCCTCTTCACTGAGAACATCTCCCACAAAGGTAAGTGTTTTTACACCGAACTCACATTTGTCTTTGTTAAGTTTCAGATTAACTTCTCTTGTTTTGTCTAGCACTTGTCTCAGTCTTTCGTCATGTTCTTCTCGAGTAGCCCCCCAGACAATAACATCGTCCATCATCATCTCTACTCCTGGAATGTGCTCAAAAATCATGTGAATAGTCTTATGGTATACTTCAGGCGCTGACAAGATACCGTACGGCAGACGAAGAAACCTGTACCTGCCCTCTGGCGTGTTGAACGTACACAGTCTCGAACTCTGCTCGTCTAACCTCAGTTGCCAGAAACCTGACGAAGCATCTAGTTTGCTGAACCATTTAGCTCCAGCAAACTGTGCCATGATTTCCTCTCTGGTTGGTAACTTAAAGTGTTCTCTTCTGATTGCTCTGTTTAAATCCCTAGGATCCAAACAAATCCTCAGAGCACCTGTTTTCTTTTGCACAATAACCAGCGAGCTGACCCATTCCGTTGGTTCATCTATTTTCTTGATGACCTCTAATTTTTCCATGCGCGCTAGCTCCTCTTTCAGTTTTTCCCGCAGGGCAAACGGGACTTTCCTGCAGGGATGCACAACAGGAGACACACTTTCATCCACTCGTATCTTATGCTTTCCAGGTAGACATCCAAGTCCTTCGAAACAGTCTTTATACTCCTCCATGAGTGAGTCATGATCATTTGCAGTACCTGGTGATGTCACAACAAACACTCTTTTGACCAGATTGAGCTCTGTACATGTACTGAGTCCCAGGATTGGTTGTACACTCATATCCACGATCAGAAGCTGTGCTCTTATCTGCCGACCCTTGTGTTTGAAGGTTGCGATGCATCCGCCTTTAACAGGAACACGTTCTCCGGTGTATCCAGTCACTTTTGTTTTTAAAGGATGAATTTTGCTCCTTACTGTCAGTGTTTTGTAGTCTTCCAGTGACAGCAGGTTTACATGAGCACCTGTGTCCAACTTGAATGGTATTATTGTTTTATTCACCTCAATAGGCACAATCCATTCCTCTTTTTCAGTTGTACAAGCTTGCACCACATCCACAATAAACTCATCATACTCCTCTTCTCCCTCATCGACTGTGTGAACTTTTTGTTTTAGAGCTGCTTTGCAACATTTAGCATAGTGATTGCTCCTTCCACAGTTGTTACAGGATTTTCCAAATGCAGGACAAGATCTTGGCTTGTGGCTGCCTCCACATTTACCACATTTGAACTCAGTAGATTTCTCTCTTTGGTCTCTCTGTTTGGTAAATGTTTTCTTTTTCCTCTGTTCTTTATTTATCGAATGTACAGTTGTCTCTCCTCTCCGAAGCTCTTTTGCTTGTGCTCGAGTGGTTTCAGCTGCTCGGCACATACTGACACACTTGTCCAGGGTCAGTCCTGTCTCTCGGAGCAGTCTTTCTCTAAGTGCATTATCCACTGTTCCACAAACGACCCTGTCTCTCACTAATGAGTCTCTCAAGGTGCCGAATTCACATGTCTTGCTTAGCGTGTGCAGCTCTGCTAAGTACTGGTCAAATAGTACTCCTTGCTTTTGGTCATGGGTGAAAAACTTGTATCTCTCAAAAGTCACGTTCTGTCTAGGCACAAAGTATTCTTCAAACTTTGTCATTAGCTCTGTCAAAGTCAGATCAGCTTCATTCAGCTGAAAGCTATTATATATATCCAATGCATCTTCTCCTATAACATGCAAAAGAATGTGAGCTTTCAGTTTTTCATCATCACCCCCAGCTCCACTTGCTGCTAGATATATATTAAATTGTTGCTTGAAACGCTTCCAGTTATCAGCAAGGTTCCCAGTCAATTGCATAGAAGTGGGTG
This sequence comes from Solea senegalensis, assembly GCF_019176455.1. Taxonomy (NCBI): domain Eukaryota; kingdom Metazoa; phylum Chordata; class Actinopteri; order Pleuronectiformes; family Soleidae; genus Solea; species Solea senegalensis. The sequence goes on from NW_025321361.1 coordinate 88,147, forward strand.
GACTTAGCTTATCCATGACTGCACGTCGGGGTATCGGGACTTACACAGCCCTCTCCTGGTGCTGGTTATCCTCCAATACAGGTACGCAATTCTCTTCTACTTGTTCGATCCGTCCCTCGTCCTCGCTTTACTTCCTCTGCCGCTCGTAGCCATCACACACCGCAGCAAACTGTTTTAGCACGTAGCTTTATTAGCCCCTAGCACTCACGCGACCAGAGACTTTTTCTTCCTCTTTCCGTAGCAAATCTTCCGTCCGAAGCTGCTCACGACCACTTCTGACACCATGTGTTGTTTTGCTTTTACTTCAATAAGCAGACGAGGCGTGACATCGGGTCTTTTACTATTAACTTGTTACTTTATTAACTTGTATACATTCATGTGCTACCTGCATGGCTATATCGCCCTGGCTTACCGGCGGGGCTATCTCGCAAGCTCCTCACTGCTGTGGCATGCTGGGTAATGTAGTTCTCATGTTACTATACTCATAACATCACAAGAACTACGGACAAAACAACCGGCACAGAACTACGGACAAAACAACCGACACCGAGAACTACGGACAAAACAACCGACACAGAGAACTACGGACAAAACAACCGACACAGAACTACAGACAAAACATCCGACACAGAGAACTACAGACAAAACAACTGTGGACAAAACAACCGGCACAGAACTACGGACAAAACATCCGACACAGAGAACTACAGACAAAACAACTGTGGACAAAACAACCGACACAGAGAACTCCGGACAACTGTGAGCTGAGTTAATATCACGCACGTGTGTGATTTTATTTTGAAGGTAAACTTGATATTAGTTTTGAGTGGATGGCGAGCGCTGTGTGCGCTTCTCTGTCTCCAAGCGGGTTTACTTTTGACTTTTTGACTACTTTTTGTAAGTGTTTGTCATGTGACTGTCTTGCAGGAACTGGAAGATGTGACGAAGATGTTTCAGTTGTTGAAGCAGAAAAACTCGACTCGGGTGCTTCATGGTGAAGCTGGAGAACGAGTGAAGAACATCATAAAAGAGGCAGAGGATGTGAACCGTCAGGTGCAGGACAAATTTGTCCAGTTACGAGGTACAACAACGACCATTTGTCATTATGCTTACATGTACTGCAGTATTCTTAATATGAGTTTATGTAATTCTATATCGTTTGTAGATAGATCAATACTACTCATTGAAATGTGTCTATAATGTTGTAATGTCATGTATCTAGTGATTTGGTGCAATACAAATAAAATTTGACTTGGTTTGATTTAGACCCATACAACAACATGGTAATAATAATAATAATAATAGTAACAATAACAACAATAATAATAAAACAAAGGAAACAGGAGCATAAAATCAACAAACCCGTAGAATGAAATAAATATATAAATGAGAAGGAGTCCACCTGAATGTCAATATCACTGCTCATTTATCTGTCTGATGGGTTAGGGTTAGTGTTTAAGGTCAAAGGTCAAAGTCTGAAGACTAATGATCTTTGTGATCCATGATTTGGGCAGCACCATGCCCCCACTTCAAACCCTCAGACCAGGACAGAGAGAAGCTGGACCACTTCCACATCACATGACTACAGGAGCAGCTCCACCCCCAGCATGGAAAGGAGACACACCCACCTGGACCGAATCTTTTATGACCTTTCTTTTAGTTACATAGTTTATTTTCTCTAATGTTAAATTATTATTGCTTATTTTTTTAACTTGGACAGCCAAGTCACATGGGCACCTTTCTTTACTGTACTTTTTTGTTTTTTTATTATCTTCTTTGTGCTTTTAATGCCTTTAAGAAATGGGGAGGCAGAAAGGACCGTCCCATGAGGGATTCGAACCAGGGTCGTCTGCAGTGAAGACTGTAACCTCAACATGGGACGTCAGCTAACGCCCCCCTTACTTTACATTTGACAATAAACACTGAATGAATGAATGAATGACACACTGTGTGCGTGTGTGTGTGAAAGCACGTGTGTGTTGGTACTGACTGTGTGTCTGTGAATGTGTGGTGACCTGCAGAGACAAGCTGTCAACCAATCAGAGAGCAGATCCTCTGTTTGAGAAGACATTATAAACAGCACACACACACACACCTTCCCCCCACACACACACACACTCCCCACATTTAAACCTCACCTGCAACAACAAAGGACAAGTATTTGTGTGTGTGTGTGTATGGGGGTTCAGGAATGTCTATTGTCTGTAGAATCTTGAGGAGAAGAGTGTGTGTGTGTGTGTGTGTGTGTGTGTGTGTGTGTGTGTGTGTGTGTGTGTGTGTGTAACAAAAAGATGAGTGAATGAATAAAGACAGAACAACAGATAAACACTGACATGCTCGTCTGTATGTGATGGACGTCTTCACCTCAGACCGACAGACAGACAAAGAGAGACACAGACAGAGTGAGAGGCAGACAGAGCGAGAGACAGAGATACTGGAAATCTGGTCGTTTGTTGTTGTTTTTCAAAATAAAAGCAGAGCTTTTGTTTGAGAACGAGTTCTGTTTGTTATTTTATTTTCTATCATTTCTATCTTTATCTTTATCTTTATATAATTACAGATTTACATTACATCAGTGACGCAGTCACACACTTTCTCTAAAACTCTCTTTCATGTATTTTACTGAAATCTCCACCTTTTATTTTGAAAGTTCTCTGTGGTGGTCGTCCTCTGGTGAATTTACCGGTGATTCTGTAAAGTACGGGTCTCCGTCTGCGGGTCGACACGACTCAAAGCTTCTCCGTGAACATCTGCACACGGTCTGAGGATTCTGGACTCTTGTGGACTCTTGTGGACTCTTCATGGTTGTTTGCATCTCCAGGTGAAGAATCATGTTTCAGATCGTTCTACTGCTGCTTGGTGAGTTTTCGTTCACAATTCTTTAGTGACGTCGGTTTACCTCATGAAGTTAATGTTTGAATTCAGTTCAATCAGATGAAGAGTTAGAGCTCGATGATCGACGATCGATCTGTGAACAAAGACAAACTTTTGTATTTGATTAAAAAAAGCACACGTGTAAAAACTGAAGAACAAAGAAAGCGTCGATCAGAGACATAATCTGAGATCAAATGATTTGAGTGAATTCGAGGATTAAATCACGTTAAAGTTAACTTTTACTTCATGTCGCAAAAACATTTAGTTTTTCAACACAGTTGGTTATTTACCTCACGTGATTAAATTTAAACTTAATGAAATACAAAAGCTTTGAAAAACCTCAATCAGGAATATAATCGGATTAAATGTCACCTGATATTTATCAGAAAAAGTAAACTTTTAAAAAGTCATTTTTAATCTGATTTAATCGAACTCGAACTCTCTCTGTTGTCCACGCACTGAGTGTGTGCGTTCACACCGGGAATCCACATCAATCACGTCAGCTGTGATTCATCAAGAATGTCTCAGAGTTCCTTCTGCAATCAAAGTAAGGGGCGGGGTTAGGGGCCGCTGTGGGTGGAGCTGCACCTCAGAGCTCTAATCCTCAGAGTTAGTTATCTGGATAGATCATTAGATTACAATTCATCAGATGATGTTGACAGAGATATATATATATATATAATCAGATTACATCATCAGACAAAGTGTATGTTAACATTTAATCAGATTACATCATCAGACAAAGTGTATGTTATCATTTAATCAGATTACATCACCAGATAAAGTGGATGTTTAATCAGATTATGTTGACATATTGAACAGCTCATGTCATCAATGCTTTCAGTTGCACAGGTGTGTACCTGTGCTCAGGAGGGCGGAGCCTCTGTGGGCTGGGACACGAATGATGTCATTGTCCCAGAGTTCAGTGACGTGTGCACCGAGGGCAGCTGTTACCCGGCAACAGGAGACCTTCTGATTGGCCGAGCTCACCAACTATCGTCCACCTCCACCTGTGGTTTGACCCGGCCTGGACCGTTCTGCATCGTCAGCCACCTGCAGGTAGAGTCAACACACACACACACACACACACACACACACACACACACACACACACACACACACACACAAAGGGGCGATTCTAGAGTCTGTTGGGGCCCCAAGCAAAAATTCCCAGGGGGCCCTTCCGACCAGTATTCGTTACCATTATGTTATAAATAATCTGACACCAACGAAAAATGTATGAACACAAAAGGTTTTATTCCAAATGAAAAAAAAAAAAAAACACTGAAAAACCTTTTAATGAAATATTTTTGAAAGCAAATAATGTGAAAATAGAAATATATAGAAGATTAAAATACTGTAATTAACATAAAAACCCAACCCACTGCTGAACTTTAATGGAATAGGACGCGAGTTAGGAGGCTGCTGCCGATTCCGATTAAAATTGTAATTCATCTGCGCTTTTTGGTCACACATTCAGTCTCGTCTTACTCCGCAGTACTTTTTGTTGGGAAGTTTAACTTTGGACTGCATAAAACGTCTGGAAGAAAGGCTAAAACTCGCAATACTATTCAGACACAGCTGAGGCCTGGTCAGCAATCCGCAACCACATCCTAGAGTGAGCCGTCGGCTCCTGTAGAGGCATCATTGAGGAAAGATATTGCTGACATTTTTAAAAATAAAAAAAGGAGCTCCAGGATGCTCTCGGGGATGTTTTGTCTACTATCCAGCTCGACCTGCAGGTAGTCTTCCCCGACCAAACCGCCAAGATAGCTCGGGCTCGGGCTGCTTTCGATGAGGTCAGGCGCCAACTTCGTGGCATTGATGGTGCTCGGTATGGTGTGTTTCATCCTGCGCGACTTTGCAGTAAATACAACGGGGTTGAGAAGGACTTTGTTTCAGCGGAGGAAGCCAGCGCCTATGTCAAAACCTTGATTTCTGGGTGAGCTCCTTTTCAGATCTGTGCTCTATTATTGCTTAGAGTTTGTGGACACACTGGCCTTAATTCTCCACCTGTGCAGTATTCTGTGCTTTTCTGCTCTCTGCATTCGTTTGTACAGGACTTATGGTGCTTACTGTTATTTGTTAATTTGTATTTTCACATGCTTTACTGTATCCGTCTGATCCATGTGGAAACGTGATTTGTGTTAGTAAGGCGGTCATCTTTATTGTTTTGTTTGAATGTTCACCTTTTAGTTGAAGGGAGTTTTTTTCTCTCTCTTTTTCTTCTCCGGGTTGTTCAAACACTATCATGAACAACTTTTGGTTATTGTGGGGAACACTGCTGTCTCCTTTGTTCTGTGGTTATATGGGGACTTTGGGTGTATTTATATTTCGGGGTATGTTGGGGGGAGGGTGTCCCGCCTCAGCTCTCTATGACCATTTGCATTTAAAAAAAAAAAAAATGGTTAATGGCAATGTAGGTCCCAGTATTGCTGGATCAGGCACACCTCTCAGATTTATTAGTTGGAATATCAGAGGTATGGGTAATCCTTTTAAGAGATCTAAGGTTTTTACACACTTGAAACATTTAAACTCTGATATAGTATTTTTACAGGAGACTCTCCTTCGTAATAAAGATCACCATCGGTTACATTGCCCTTGGGTAAGTCTCCCACTCAAACTTTAATTCGAGAGCTAGAGGAGTCGCCATTCTAATTAACAAAAAAGTTCACTTCTCATCCACTGATAGGAATGGCAGATACCTTATAGTTGCTGGTAAAGAAAAAGTTTTGTTGGTAAATGTATATGCCCCAAACTTCGATGATGTTGAATTCGCTAACAGATTGCTGAGTAACATCCCCTACTTGAATACTCACCTGCTGATCCTCGGAGGGGATCTAAATTGTGTTTTTGACCCAGTACTGGATCGTCTAATCCTCGTAATCTGACTCAATCTGCTATGTCTAAAAACATTCTCTGATTATTACGAACCAGAATGGTCTTGTTGATCCGTGGAGATCTCGTAACCCCTCTATTAAAATGTTTTTCTTGTTTCTCCCAAGTACACCATTCGTTTTCTAGGATTGATTATTTTTTATTGACAGTACTCTTAATTCTTGTGTAAATTCTTTTGACTATTTAGATATTGTAATATCTGACCATTTACCTTTTGTTATTAAATATATCTGCTAAATGACATGTAATGTAATACTATAGACCCCTTTAGTATTAATGCTACTTTTAATTAATTTTATTCTTCGTTATGTAAATTTGAATTTCCTATGGACAACACTAAAATGAATGAATTTCTTCAGAACTTGAAGAGCTGTCTTCACTGATCTTCAAACTCCCAGGTGCCTCCGAAATGTGGCGAACCCGGAGGGTTAAACCGGAACTCAGTTTCTTGTCCTACCAGCTTCTCTTTGATGGAGGTTTCCATAGCTTCAAAGTTTGCCTGGAGTTCAGCTGCTCTTCCACGAAGTTTGTTCCTCTGTCAGATAGTATCTCGAGTGGCTTGCCACGGCATGCAATGAACCGTTGTAGGGCCATCAGAAAGGCATCAGTATCCCTACTCTCCAGCAGGTCGAGATGCACACAACTAGTAGTCATGCATTTGAAGATGATACCCCACCGCTTTTCAATGCGTCTGCCCACTTTGATGTTGTAGGGACCGAAGCAGTCTATTCCAGTAGACCAAAATGGTGGCTTGAACAGTCGTGAAGGGGGTAGATCTGCCATCTTTGGTATCTCTGGGTTAGCTCACCACCTCTGGCACTCCGCACAGCTATACTGCTGTTTCTTGACTGATTTTACCAGCAGCCAGAGCCACTGGGAAGCTATCCTCTTGAGCTTATTTCAGGACATCTAGCAGTAGGGTAGAGTGGGAGTACTTGTTTGCAGTTTTAAAGAAATACGGATTAGGTGTTAAATGTATTTCTTGGATTCGCCTTCTTTATTCGTCCCTTAAAGCCAGTGTCCATACTAACAATGTTAATTCTGATTATTTTGCCCTTGAACGTGGAAGTCGCCATGGTTGTCCTTTGTCACCTTTGCTCTTTGCCATCGCTATAGAGCCTCTGTCTATTACATTAAGATCTTCCTCCTTATTCAAAGGAATCACCCATAATGGAATTGAATATAAATTATCGTTATATGCGAATGATTTGTTATTGTGTATAAATGATCCTACACTGTCTATCCCTGCTGTTTTAGCTATTCTGGAGAACTTCAGCACCTTTTCAGGTTATAAATTAAATTTGGGGAAAGTGAGTGTTTTTCCATTAATACTGCAGCTTGTCATCTTCAACGGTCAGATTTACCTTTTCAGTTTAGTCCATCTGGGTTTAAATACTTGGGTATTAACGTGACTCGTTCTTTATCTAGCCTTGCATCTGCTAATTTTACTCCTTATCTCAAAGATTACGTCCGATATTCAAAGACGGAGAAACCTCCCCCTTTCATTAATTGGCAAGATTAATGTTGTTAAAATTAATATTTTACCAAAATTTCTATTTTTATTCCAGTCAATTCCTCTTTTTCTGCCAAAATATTTTTTTGACTCACTGGACACGATAATATGTTCTTTTATTTGGGGTGGGAAATCTCCTAGGGTTCGTAAAACTCTACTGCAGAGATGTAGACTTAGTGGAGGACTTGCATTACTTAATCTTCTAACTTAATATTGGGCTGCTAACATCCATAAACTTTGCTATTGTTTAACATCTCCCGAATCCTCTTGGTGTAATTTGGAACTATCATCCTGTAGAGGATCTTCTATTCCTGCTCTACTCTATTCCTCTTTACCTACAAAACCTTCTCTATATACTGATAATCAGGTGATTCTTAACACACTCAAGATCTGGTATCAATTTAGACGGCATTTTAAATTTGTAGCTGCATCTTCCTTGGGTCCTTTAAATAACAACCATTTATTTCCTCCATCACTTTCGACATTTTCTGTGTGGTGTGACAAGGGTATTACACAATTAAACCATTTGTATGTAGATGGTGTCTTTGATAGTTTTGTCATCTCGCTATGCCCTCCCTGTTACTCACCTGTTTTGCTATTTTCAGACTCAATTTTGTCACTAAGTGTTTCCCTAATTTCCCCTCTTTACCTCCAGAACAGCGATGGGAGACCATGCTATCATTTGTCCCTCATTAAAGAGTAATAATTTCAAAGTTGTACAATATTATATTGGGTTTTGGCAACCATTCAAATGCTAAACTTAAGTGTACATGGGAAGAGGAACTGGAAATACAAATACGGGAGGGGTCCTGGGAACAGGCCATAGTGAGGATACGATCTACCACCTCGTGTGCTCGTCTTGGACTTATCCAATTTAAGGTCTTATGCAGGGTGCATTCTCTAAATGCATCTAAACTGTATCCGGAAGTGGAAGATAAATGTGATAAATGCCACATTTCTCCTTGTCATCTTAGCCACATGTTTTTTCTTTTTCCTGATCTGAAAGGTTTGTGGGTGGATTATTTTACAATTATGTCCACTGTTCTTGGGGTACATATCTATCTATCTATCTATCTATCTATCTATCTGAAAGACATCATGTTTTTTTAAAAAATTGAGAACATTTAATTTACGATGGGAGGATGTACAGTCTCATTTTTCCACAAATGGCAACCTTTTATTTCTTATTTCACTAATTTAGAGGTACTACTCAAATGAATGTGTGCCTGTTATTGTTGTACCTTTCAAATTGTGTGTTGAGCTGAGGTGGGGTGTGGGTGGGGGGTTGTTCATTGTTTGTTATTCTGTATTTTAATATAATTATTTTCTCTTACCTTCGCACAGTGCGCTCTATTGAAATCAGAGCCAGTCCTGAAAGTCTTTCCTGAGACATGGTGGATCTCGTAATGTTTGGTGTAATAAATAACTTGACCGGATGACCAGGTTTTCTTGCCACAGCTAGTCCAACTTTACTTAGCTCACCAACCATAATAATACATAGCTCTAACCCAGAAGTATTATTCTGCCCCATATGGTTACCTTTCACCTTAAAGTCACAGTAACAACATAACAATACATTACGGACCTGAGATAGGTTTTGATAAGTTTTAAAGCGGAGAAACCTCTCTCTCCAGAGGCAACAGTGACTGGAAGAATAGTGGCCTTCAGTGCTGCAACTGATATGACAAAAACCAAACAGTGTATATTGTCATAAAAAATCTTTACAGGGCAAAGTATATGTTAATCAATTAAAGTGAAACTGGACTTCAGGTTTGTGGTGACAACTTTAAATAACAATCCTGAGGAGAGATAATAGACAGGTTTGTAATTGTTCTCCTTGGGCATAGCTTTAATTATTGATTGCTATCATAGCATTCATAGCTTAACACTATCTATTAACTCTTACACAACTTTAGTTACAGAAAAAGTTGTTTTTCCATCCAAATCACTCCAATACATTTCGTACCTTTACAATAAATACTGCATAAGAAGTTAAAAACAAGTTAAAAGTTAATTAAAAGGGTCACATGTACAGTAAATGGCTGTTAAGGGGGCATCAATGCAGATATAACGATAATACTCCATCTCATCCATGCTTCATTAATGATACCGATGAAATGACAGGATGCCACATTCGCGTAAGTTAGCGCTAGCGTCAACTAGCATTCTGATGCTAATGTTAGCTGCTGTTCAAGTCTGTACCCCATGTTATGTTATGATGATATCATTATCTGCGCCAGCAGCGCCACTAACCACTGTCTTTTTTTCTTCTTTCTCTTCTCACTACCTGACTGATAGTTCCACTTCATTTGACTTCAGCTTCATTCAAACTTGCTGAATGATAACTTCACACAGGTTAATATGAGGTGGGATGATGGGATTGATGTGGGGCCCCTTTAGGGAGGTTTCCTACTGAGATGTCATTGCAAATCACCTGTTGTTGTTTAAGGGGGACGGGGATACGGCTGGTCACTGCAAATCTTTGATACATTATGGTAAAAACAGCCCTCAGGCTCCAAGTCTCGGAGCCCCAAGCGGTTGCCTGCCTTGCCTGTTTACAATTTCCCTAGTTTAAATGTTGCTAACAGCTAATGCTAACCCTAAGCAGAGAGGAATGTGAGGAATTGTGTTACCCCTCCCCCTGTGACTCCGCCTTCATCTGTGTCTCATTAACCAGGAGGAGAAGAAATGTTTTGTGTGCGACTCAGCGACGCCGTACGACGAGCGGACCAATCAGACGAGCAGCCACGGCATCGAGAACGTCGTCACCACGTTTGCTCCAAACAGATTAAAGACGTGGTGGCAGTCTGAGAATGGTGAGCTCAATCTGATCATGTCATCTCAATCCAGATGAGAGTTTTCTTAAATCTTTTGTACATCACCATGGAAACATATGCTGGTCTGGATCACCTTCTGTTTCGAGGTTCAGTTTTCACTTGAATTCATCCATTCATTCATTCAGCTGATCTGAGCGGATCTTATTCCACTCACATGTTCAGACTGTAAACAGGTGTCATGTGACCTGTGATCATATGCAGGTGTGGAGAATGTCACCATGCAGCTGAACCTGGAGGCGGAGTTTCACTTCACTCACCTCATCATGACCTTTAAGGTAAGTGTACCATCCTGATGCATGAGGCAGGTTTAATGTTAACCATTCATTGGTGTGAATGAATGTATGAATGAATGAATGAATGACTTGGTGTTGATGTCATCATCTAGGTGCTAGCCATTTGTTCACCTGCTCAGCTGGGGTTAGGGTGAGAGGATGAATGAATGAACAGTAATGAGAACATGAGATTAACGGGACGTTTACGTCAAAAACGTTTCCTTGCAGACGTTCCGTCCAGCTGCCATGGCGATTGAGCGGTCAGCTGACTTCGGTAAGACGTGGCAGGTTTATCGTTACTTTGCGTACGACTGTGAGACGTCGTTCCCCGACATTTCCCATGGTCCAATGCAGAAGGTCGATGATGTCATCTGTGACTCACGTTACTCTGACATCGAGCCATCCACTGAAGGCGAGGTAATTCAATCAAATGTAATGTTAATAACTCTGAGTGAGTGAGTGAGTGGACTGTACTGTCCTGTATCCTGGTCCACGTTCTCATTGAATTCAAAAAGCCTTGTGTACGCATTCAAAGTCATCCATAGCTCCGCCCCTTCATAGCTGTTCTCAGAACTACGTGTTGTGATCCTGTGAGTCAGAGGTCGTGTCATATGTTTGGTTTTGTTCAGGTTATTTTCAGAGTACTGGACCCGGCGTTCAGGATCAACGACCCGTACAGTCCCAGGATTCAGAGTACGTTGGATCACTTATTGACCTGTTTGTGACCCTCTGTTGAACATTCACATCAAATATTTATTAATTGTTTTTTTTTCAGACATGTTAAAGATAACCAATCTGCGGGTTAAGTTCACTAAACTTCACACGCTTGGAGACAACCTGCTAGACTCTCGTATGGAGATCAAAGAGAAGTATTACTATGCCGTCTACGACATGGTGGTGCGAGGAAACTGCTTCTGCTATGGCCACGCCTCTGAGTGCGCCCCTGTTCACGGAGCAGGTTCAGTCCTGGAAGGCATGGTGAGTCCTGCAGTGATGTAGACAGAGGGTCAAACTTTTTCACTTGTTGATGATGATAGAATAGAATAGAATGCCTTTATTGTCATTATACAAGTTGTACAACGAGATTTACTTGTACAACGAGATTTACTTAAATGATGATGATGTCACTGTGTGTGTGTGTGTGTGTGTGTGTGTGTGTGTGTGTGTGTGTAGGTTCATGGTCACTGCATGTGTAACCACAACACCAAAGGTCTGAACTGTGAACACTGTCAGGACTTTTACCATGATCTTCCCTGGAGACCGGCAGAGGGACGCAACACCAATGCCTGCAAGAGTCAGTCTCTAGTTTCTGTTGGTTTCTAGTGGTCTTTATTGATCTATTGATTGGTCAAATCCATCACGTCATGGACAAACAGTGGACATGTCTGAGTCCCGTCTTCTTCTGTGCAGAGTGTAACTGTAACCAGCACTCGGACTCGTGTCACTTTGACGCGGCCGTGTTCATGGCTTCAGGAAACGTCAGCGGTGGCGTCTGTGACAACTGTGGACACAACACAGCGGGACACAACTGTGAGCAGTGTCAACCCTTTTACTACCAACACCCAGAGAGAGATGTGAGAGACCCAAACATCTGCCAGCGTGAGTCTGACCTATGAACTAACGCTTAACCCCGCCCCCCAGGAACTCACTGACTATTACACTCAAATCTGAAATGTTCTCTACTGTGTAGCATGTAACTGTGACCCTGTTGGATCTCTGAACGGAGGGTCATGTGACCCGATGACTGATGTTGTCAGCGGGCTGATCGCGGGTCAGTGTCGCTGTAAAGTCAACGTAGAGGGAGAACGCTGCGAGCGCTGCAAACACGCCCACTATGGTCTGAGTGACGAGCCGGAAGGTTGTAAAGGTACAACGTTAAAAAAATCACAAAAGCGTGTGTTTTAGTGTGCATTACTCTGCATGTAACAGTGAATTGTGTGTCACGTGACGCAGCATGTACCTGTAGTCCACTGGGAACACTTCCTGGAGGAAATCCATGTGACCAGGAATCAGGAAGTTGTTTCTGTAAACGTCTGGTGACGGGACGGGACTGTGACCAGTGTGTGGTGAGAAAGTACACAACAACACAACCTGTAACCAGATTACTGAGAGGACTGTAACCAGATTATTGAGAGGACTGTGACCAGATTATTGAGAGGATTGTAACCAGATTACTGAGGTAGACTGTAACCAGGTTATTGAGGGGACTGTGACCAGATTATTGAGAGGATTGTAACCAGATTACTGAGGTAGACTGTAACCAGGTTATTGAGGGGACTGTGACCAGATTATTGAGAGGATTGTAACCAGATTACTGAGGTAGACTGTAGCCAGATTATTGAGAGGACTGTGACCAGATTATTGAGAGGATTGTAACCAGATTACTGAGGAAGACTGTAACCAGTGTGTGGTAAGAGGAGAGAGAGGGAGCACCAGTGAACGTGGTCTGTGGTTCAGATGTGAAAACAAACTGTGGTTGGATTACATGAGTCTGTGGGAGGTGATGTGTATTTATTTGTGTGTGTGTGTGTGTGTGTGTGTGTCAGTCTGAACATTGGGGCCTCAGTAATGACATGGACGGCTGCAGATCGTGTGATTGTGACCTTGGAGGAGCCGTCAACAACCAGTAAGTTGACTAAATCAAACACGCTAACAATTTGCTAATCTGTTCTCACATGCTCCATTTCCTGTGTGCAGTTGTGATCATGTGACGGGTCAGTGTGTGTGCAAAGATCACATGTTTGGCCGACGTTGTGATCAGGTGGAGTCTGGATTCTTTTTTGTTGCCTTGGATCATTATACATATGAAGCAGAAGATGCCACATTTGGACCCGTGAGTCACTTTGAGTCACCTTTATCCTTTGAGCGCTGACCTTCTGTTCACCTGTTTTTCTAGGGAAAACAAAAGTGATTAAAAAGTGAAATATATATATTTAAAAGTAAAAAAATTAATATTTAAAAACATGTTCGAGTGAAATGAGTGAAAGTGATTTGATGCCATTTTAAGCTGTAACCATAGATATAAATATACTTAATGTATGTTTTCTCATCTCTTTAGGGTGTGACCGTTGTGACAAGGCCACACCCACAGGATCGCAGTACCACCTGGACAGGTGTTGGCCTGGTCAACGTACCAGAGGGCGCTTTCCTGGAGTTCACTGTGGACAACATCCCTCACTCCATGGAGTATGACATCATCATCCGCTATGAGCCTCAGGTACAAAGCTGTCAGCTGACAGGTGTCAGGGTGTCAGGTGACAGGTGTCAGGTATAACCCCACCCACCAGCAGAAGTCCAACCACATGAACAATGAACAGAAGCCACTGCAGATTCCAGTGTTTGTCTTTTCATGATTATTAAAAGAATATGTTTAAAATGTGATGCAGCTTCCTGACCAATGGGAGGAGGTTCTGATGACAGTGATGAGGCCTGAGCCAATCAGAGCACACAGCCGCTGTGTTAACACAGTTCCCGATGATGACAACCAGATGACTTCACTTCATCCTGGCTCACGGTAACATTCACGACTGTTTGTAACCAATGACATTATTAAATATTGTGACAGTGACCACGTTTACAACTGTGACCCAGAAACAACTGAACAAATACAACCATTACAATTAAGGACTGACTGAGTGGACATTACAGGACTGACTGAGTGGACATTACAGGACTGACTGAGTGGACATTACAGGTGAAAAACCCTGAATCACTGCTCTGCGTTCAAGACCCTGTTAAAAGCTGGTGTTTAGTGAAGCTCAGTCATGTGGAACACTACACCCCTCCTCCGCTCCCTTCACTGGCTTCCTGTAGCTGCTCGCATCCGCTTCAAGACTCTAGTGCTTGCGTTCCATGCTACAAACGGATCCGGTCCAGCCTACATCCAGGACATGATCAAAACCTACACCCCAGCCCGCCCACTCCGCTCTGCATCGACAAACCGGCTCGCTGCCCCCTCACTGAGAGGATCGCAGAGGCACTCGCAGAACTCGAGACTGTTCACTGTCCTCGCTCCCAAATGGTGGAACGAGCTCCCCATCGACATCCGGACAGCGGAAAGCCTCCACATCTTCCGACGCCGACTAAAAACACATTTCTTCCGACTCTACCTCGACTAAGACAACAAAAAAAAACAAACAAAAAAAAAAACTTGTACATCGCACTTATGACTAGCACTTCATAGTTTGTTCTACTTGAAGCTCTTACTTACTTCTAGCTCTTATTTGTACCCAAATGTTTAAATGCACTTTTGTAAGTCGCTTTGGATAAAAGCGTCTGCTAAATGACATGTAATGACATGTAATGTAATAACTGTCCCTCTTCAGGTACATGGTTCTTCCCAGACCAGTGTGTTTTGAAACTGGTCTGAACTACACGGTCCGCCTCAGTCTGCCTCTCTACTCTGCCCTCAGTGACGTCCAGTCTCCATACACACTCATCGACTCGGTGAGAAAAACAGGAAGTTTCAGCTGCAGATTTTTCAATTGTAATTGATTGATCCGAGATTGTCAGTCAAATGTTTTCTCTTCACAGTCTTGAATGAAGTCTTTTTTAATTGTCAGATTGTGCTGATGCCGCACTGTAAGAACCTCGATGTCTTCACCACCTTAGAAGGTGGAGACTCTCACAGAAACAGCGGCTGGGACACTTTCCAACGTTATCGTTGTCAAGAGAACAGTCAGGGTGTCATCAAGACGCCGATGACGGACATCTGCAGAAACTTCATCTTCAGCATCTCTGCCATGTTACACCAAGGAGCTAAAGGTTTCTTCTTCTTCTTTCTTTCCCGTTGTTTTTGTTCTAATGTTTACGACCGTTTCTTCACAGTCATTGTGTCTCTGTCCCACAGGGAATGTTGACATATTTACTTTGTTTGAAGTGTTTTTATCTGTGTTGAAATCCACAGAGTGTCAGTGTGACCCACAAGGTTCCCTCAGCACAGTGTGTGACCCCAGTGGGGGTCAGTGTCACTGTCGTCCTAATGTGGTCGGTAGAAACTGTAACCGATGTTCTCCGGCCACGTTCCAGTTCGGACCCAATGGCTGCAGAGGTGAGGACACGATCATCCAATCATTGTCCAGTCCAAGGGTGTAGGTTTGTTTACAAGCCTGGTGTGGACACTGGTGTGGACATTGTTCAGTTTGAGAGGTTAAACTGAACAAAGGTTTCTTTTGTGTGTTTTTGTGTGTCTGTGCAGAATGTGAGTGTGACCCTCAGGGTTCACACAGTCAGTTTTGTGATCAGCTCAGCGGACAGTGTGCTTGTGTGTCGGGCACATATGGTCGGCAGTGTGATGACTGTCTGCCGGGTCACTGGGGTTTTCCCGCCTGCCGACCCTGCTCGTGTAACGGTCACGCTGATTCCTGTGACCCGTTCACTGGCTCCTGCATCGACTGTAGGGACCACAGCTCTGGATACAGCTGTGACAGGTGACACTTCACACACAATCATGACTGATTCTCTTCTTCACATGTCAAACATTTCTTTGTTTGCCTTCTGACTTCCTGTTCACATGCCTTCAGATGTCTGGATGGTTACTATGGTGACCCAGTCTTGGGGTCTGGAGACCACTGTCGTCCATGCATGTGTCCTGATGGCCCTGGCACCCACAGACAGTTTGCAGGAAGTTGTTACCAAAGCAACGAGTCCCAGCAGGCGATCTGTGTCTGCAACACTGGATACAAAGGTTAAAACTTCTCACCCTGAGCCCCTGAACCTTAACAGATGCTGAAAACTAAACCCTCTAAACCTGACCAGATGCTGAAAACTAAACCCTCTAAACCTGACCAGATGCTGAAAACTAAACTAAACCCTCTAAACCTGAACAGATGCTGAAAACTAAACCCCTCTAAACCTACAAACAAACATCAAAGTTGAACTGAATGAAATCACAGGTCAAGCTTTGGTCTGTGATTTAGTTCAATATGATCATAGAGTAAAAGTGTGAAAGTTCAGATTAGCTGATACACGAGGGTTAACGTTAGTCTTGATCCGGTTCAGCACAGTGTTTGACATGTCAGTGTAACGTTAATGTTGATATAAAACAACAAGAACCCATCCACTCATAAACAACAACTGATCCCCCAAATCTCATTTTAAGTCGTTAACTTTTATCAATAGTGTAAAAAAGGTTTGTTTAATTTACAATCATTTAAAAGTAAAAATACAAAAAAGTCATAATAATTGGTGCCTGTAACTGTCCTCAGGTACTCGTTGTGATGAGTGCACCTCTGGTTACTATGGAAACCCTGGCGAGCCAGGCGGCCAGTGTCAACCCTGTCAGTGCAACAACAACATTGACGTGTCGGAGCCAGAATCCTGCGACGCTCGTAGTGGCGAGTGTCTGCGCTGCCTGTACCACACTGAGGGCGTCGCCTGTCACCACTGCAAACAGGGTTACTATGGAAATGCTCTGCTGCAGGACTGCACAAGTGAGTACACAACTCTGTTTCCATGACAACCCTCTCCATTGTCATGATCTCAGTGTGACATGAAAACCTTTTGTTCAGAGTGTGTGTGTAACCAGCTCGGCAGCGATCCCTCCAGCCGCCAATCATCTGGAGAATTTGAGTGTGAGCGCAGCAGTGGTCAGTGTCAGTGTCTGTCAAATGTGAGGGGTCAACACTGTGACCGCTGCGCTCCAGACACCTGGAACATGGGCAGCAGCAGTGGCTGCCAGGCGTGCAACTGTGACCCCAATCATTCATACGGGACATCCTGTGATGAGGTAAGGAAGAAAATGAAAGGTACGAAGTCACTACGATGTGATGTTGGGGGGTGACATGTAATGGGTGGAGTGGCTCAGTGGTTAAGAAACTGTGTGAAGCATGTGTGCGAAAGACGTCATGGTCGCAATGGTCGCAAGTTCCACTCCACCCCTGGCTGATTGTACTCTTTTCCATTGTTAGTCGCTTTGGATAAAAACTTCTGCTAAATGACATGTAATGTAATGTTGATGAATATTATTTATCATCATAAAGGACAATTTCACCCTTTCATGTTGTATGAAATGGTTTGATGTTATTTACTCATTAATGGATTATTTGAAGTTTTTTAAGATGAGATAATCCTTTAATGTTTCCATCCTGATTTTCAAATAGTGTTCGTTGACAGTAATATGTTGTTGTTTATAAACTTTTGTTCCACTGATGTTGTTTCATGGACAGATCAGTGGTCAGTGTTCCTGTCATCCAGGCTTTGGAGGAACAACGTGCACTGAGTGTAGAGAGCTGTTCTGGGGAGACCCAGAGGTCAAATGTCATGGTAGGTGAAATATTCACCAAACATATGAATTGAAGTGTTGCACATTATCTTCACTTTTTAAGCTTTTTGTGTTTTTTTTTTTTAAACAAACCATTTGACTTATGTAGTTGGGGGTAAGTGAGTGAGTGGAGTGGCTCAGTGGTTAAGACCGGTACCCTGTGTGAGAAAGACATCATGGTCGCAAGTTCGATTCCACCCCTGGCTGATTGTACTGAATTCCATTGTAAGTCGCTTTGGATAAAAGCGTCTAGTAAATGTAATGTAATGTAATTGAAGAAGTATGGAGCCCAGGCTCTGTCTGCTGCCGTCATGTGATTTAACAAACCAGATGTTCCCAGAGCCCCAAGCATTCCATTGATTTAGAGTGTGACAGTGTGAGGCAGAGGAGGACAGAGACATGCTGAGTGGAGACAGAGAAGACAGAGACATGAAAAAGAATAACAACGAAATGAGGGAAGATGAAAGAAATGGAGTGAAACACACAGACTCCAGCTGTGTCTGAAACAGTCTGTTGTTTATGGAGCTGAAGAAAGTTCAACACAAACCAGATTTTGAACACACAAACACACAGATGTTTTTATTAAACAGGAAGTTTGTCTCAGACTCTTCCTGTTAAATGTTTGTGAAGGAACTGTGTGTGTGTGTGTGTGTGTGTGTGTGTGTGTGTTGACCCTTCACTGACCTCGGTCACTTCCTGACCTGCAGACATTTGATCACATGGTTTTTACTTCATGGCTCCTTGTTCCTCTCTTCCACGTGCAACATACTAATAGAATAGAATATACTTTATTAACCCCTTGCGGGAAATTCTTTCGTCACAGCGCTCCAGTGTACAAAGGTAACGAATGTTATAGCAGCAGTTTTTTTTTTAAAATTACAAATTTAAAAACTATAAAAATAAGTATGAATAAACCTAAGAATAAAATTACACAGTTAAAGAATACGAATAAAATAAGAATAAATTTACAAGTTAAAAAGTTATATTATATATATATATATATATATATATATATATATATATATATATATTATACATATATATATTATACATATTTATACTGTAATATCAAGTCCATACTGTGTATATTCTTCAAACTGTCTATAAAGTTCATTCTATTTGAACATTTTTTTATTAATATCTTTTATATTGTCATTTCTTTCTTACGTTGGTAATGCATGTTTATTATTTCTTGTCTTTGCTGCTGTAACACTGCGGGTCAAATAAAGGACTTTCTTCTCTTGTCTTCTTCCCAGCGTGTGATTGTGACCCTCGTGGAATCTCTGAACGTCAGTGTAACAGAGTCAGTGGTCAGTGTGTGTGTGTGGACGGAGTGTCAGGACTGCGCTGTGACCTCTGCGCCCGCGGATTCTCAGGAAACTTCCCCGACTGCCATCGTTGCCATCAGTGTTTTGCAGAGTGGGACGACGTCATTGGTCAGCTGACCAATCAAACACATCGCCTGGTCAATAAGGTCAATGCCTTGAAAGCCAGTGGTGTGAGTGGACCCTATAAGAAGTCCATGGAAGTCATGGAGAAGAGTGTCACTGACCTCCAGATCCTCCTGAACCAGAACCCAGCTTCACAGCCACTCACTGAGATCCAGCTCCTGCTGCAACAGGCCGGGTGAGATTATTTTTAATCACTTTTTGTTTCCTTCCTCCTCTGGTTTCCTCCCCCAGTCCAAAAACATGCAGAGGTTAATTTGACTCTAGTCCAGGATGTGACCCTGTGTCTTCTGTTGTGTTCCTCAGTGACCTGATGACGTCTCTGACCCAGATGTTAAACCACACAGAACAGACTCTGATCCAGGTGAAAGACCAGGACTCAGCTGCTCAAACTAAACTAGACTCTGTGACGTCAGATGCTCAGAAACTGGAGCAGACGGTTCAGGAGCTCCTGGATCAGGTGGAGTTCATCAAAAACTCTGACATCAGAGGTAAAGAGGTGGAGTCAAAAGTCAGGGGGCGGGGCAAATGAATGGATGATGAGGGCAATGGAAAGTGAAAATCATATGTAATTCATCCAGTCATGTTATTATATGGATTTGACTTGTATTTGTTATCAATCATCTGCTAATCTGTTTTAAATTTACCATCTGTTGCCAGGGGCGACGGACAGCATCACTAAATACTTCCTGCAGTCTCAGACAGCTGAAGCTCAAGCCAACGCCTCCACTATCAGTGATGGCAGCAGTGTGAAAATGTCTGCCACTGTAAGGAAACTGGCAGAGAAGAAAGTGAATGAAAGCAGAGAAGAGTTCCTCAGGAGACACAGTGAGCATGCCCAGAACCTGGACCAGCTGGCAGGACAGCTGCAGACTCTGGACCTGTCAGAGATCAGCCACAAGGTAAGAGAGACGAGAAAGAAATGACATACAGTATGATCCTAACCATCGTCAGTAACACAAATAAACTGCTGTATGTGTTTTTGTTTTGGCCGTCTAATCTATTCGTCTACGAGACATTCATCTATCCACGCTTTTAAAACCAGCCGGAGCTATGAAATCAGCCAATCAGAAGCTTGACAACGACTGGTGTGAACAGAGACACAGAACAGCAGAGCAAACCTTAATATTCACACCACTGCACTCATGAAAGACAGCATAACTTCAACAATTCAACAACAACAACATGTCTTTCTTAATGACATTAGTTGACTGTTCTGTTCTGGGATATTCAAGTTTTAAAACAAATGAATTGAACTTATTCTTCATTTTCATGGTCTCAAGTATATGTATTATAGTCTTTATTATATGTTATGTTATAAATATGTCATTTTCGTGTTGCACTTGTGGATTAGTTATAAGATAAGATTCATGTTTTATGGCAATGTAAATCAAAATTTAAAGACATATTGTTTTAAATTCCACTTCATTCTTGTTTTGCCTGTGTGGTCGCACACACACACACACACACACACTCAGAATTTTGCTTTCAGCGCTGCATGATGTGTTGAATTGAATGAACTTGATGAATTACACTGATCCTTACAGACATGTGGAAGTCCATCACTGGGTCAGGATCTGTGTGTGTCCTCTCCCTGTGGAGGTTTGGGCTGTGTGGGCTCTGACGGTCAGAGCATTTGTGGAGGTGAAGGATGCGATGGCGTCGTGGCGACGGCCAACAGTGTATGGAGGAATGTTCAAAAGTCAGAACAGGAAATCATCGATGCCATGGGGGAGGTTGAAAAACTGTCAAAGATGGTGAGTGTGATTGGTGTCTTCTGTGGTTCAGTTCAGAGCTCTGGTGATTTGTTGATGTGGGATTTTTCTCCAGGTGTCAGAAGTGAAGCTTAAAGCAGATGAAGCTAAACTGAATGCTCAGGATGTTCTGATGAAGACAAACAGGACCAAGCATAAAGTGGACCAGAGTAATGAGGAGCTGAGACATCTCATCAGACAGATCAGAGACTTTCTAACACGTATGTTGTCAGTCTTCATTCCGCTGTGTTAACACCTGTAACCCTAACCCTCACTAACCACAGCACCAACACATGTTTTCAGAGGAAGCCGCCGACCTAGAGAGCATCGAGCTCGTAGCCAACGAGGTTCTGCAGATGCAGATGCCGACGACTCCGGCTCAGCTACAGAACTTGACGGAAGAGATTCGGGAGAAAGTGGGAGAACTCGGTCACGTGGAGACTATTTTGCAACAGAGCACTGACAACATAGAAAGAGCTGAGAACCTGCTGAACCAGGCCAGGCGAGCGAGGTAAGGTCTTCATGTCCATCCACAAGTTATTTCTAATTTATTATTTATAGTGATCTTTAATCATTATCAGTCCAATAAAGCCCTATAATAATGATCGATGAACTATTGTTGTCACATTTCTAACTTGCTGTGATGTCCAGTGAGGACGCAGCTGATGTGAAAGACTCTGCAGAGAAGGTGAAGCGAGCACTGGAAGAAGCTCAGAGAGCTCAGAGTTCTGCCACCAGTGCCATCCAGCAGGCGTCCGCCAACGTGCAGCACACCAACAACCTGCTGTCCACGGTCGGTACTGACCCAGCACTTCACTCACATGGAGTGAAACATGTGTAACATGTAATCAAAATGTGATCTGTCTCATATTAACATTTATGTGATTGTGTTCATGTGTTCGTGTTACACTGAAGCAGTGCTGTTTTGTCCAACCACAACAACATAACTGTCGATCTTTGATGTTTTTAGGTGAACTCTGAGACGGCAGAAGCTGAGCTGAAGCTAACCAACGCCACCCGGAGGCTGCAGAAACTCGAGCACGATGTAACCCAGCTAAGAGACAAAGTTGTGAATGCGACTCAGAGCAGTGAACAAACCAATAAGGATGCAGCAAGCATTAAACGTGTAGCTGAAGAGGTGAAGAAAGTGAGTGTCATTCTTTCATAGAATCGAACGTTCACATTTTCAGTTTGGTTTTGTCATGATTTCTCCTGAAAACATCTCTGTTTGTTCAGGATCTGGACTCAGACCTGAAGGAAAAGTATGCCACAGTAGGACAGCTGATTGGACAGAAGGCGGGAGGCGTGGCTGATGCCAAGAAAAAGGCAGAATCCCTTCAACAGGAAGCCAAAGAGCTGTTATTGCAGGCCAGCGACAAACTGCAGCTGCTGAAAGGTGACATCACAGCGACATCACAGCGACATCACAATGACATCACAGCGACATCACAGCGATATCACAGCGACATCGCCATCGCAGCTACATCGCGGCTATCACAGCTACATCACAGCCACAAGCGACAACACAGCAACATCACAATGACATCACAGCACAGCTACATCACAGCGAACATCGCAAGCATGCGACATCCATCACAGCGCAGTGACATCACAGCTCACAGCTACATCACAGCTACATCTCAGCGACAACACAGCAACATCACAATGACATCACAGCGACATCACAGCTACATCAGCGACATCACAGCGACATCACAATGACTATTGAAATAACAGCAGTTATTGATTGTTAAAATAGCACCCCCTGCAGGAATGTTCACACATGTTCCGTGTTTGCAGATCTGGAGAAGTCGTACAAAGACAACCAACAATCTCTGGAGGTGAAGGCGGAGCAGCTGGTGGAACTGGAGGCTGCAGTCAAACAGCTGCTGCAGGACATTAGCCACAAAGTCACTGTGTACAGCACCTGTCTTTTCTAGACTGTTTCAGGATTAAAGTGACTGTCTATATTTTCATTCAATTAAAAAAAGGTTCCCACCATTTGACTTTTTCTTTTATTTAAATATGTAATGAATCAGTAAAAGCTAAAGACTGACCAAGACTTTTTCCCCAAACATTTCATACAAGTGAACACACAGGTTTCAGGTCCACCTGGTTTTAGCAGGTGTTGACGGAAAGTTTCCCAGTCAAAGAACAGTTAATATCAATGATACTTAGTGGACTCGATCCCTGGACTGACTTTTAAAGGACTTGAATCACAGAATCGGACCAATTTACAATTGCATTAATCATCACACAAAACCTTAGGATCAAGTATTTACATACACACATATTTAAAACATTACATTATTATTATTATTATTATTATTATTGTTATTGTCTTGAGTTTTCTCTCACTTGTGTTACAACCATTCTGACGTGTCAACATATGTTGAACTAAAGACACTGATGTAAAATGTCTTTATTCGTCAGTAAAGTTCATTTCTTTCATGCTGCTGAATAACATTAACACTATTTTATTTACTTTGATAATATTACAAAAGTACCGTTGCATTCATAATTCTCACACAGGTTTAATGTACGACTAAAAGTCTACTATATACATGTGTAGAATTATGGGATGGAAAGTGCCTGGAAATCTATTTTTTGTTCTGAAACATTTTTTAGACATTAAATCTTTGTTTTTAATCTTTAACGTTCTACTGGAGTAAGTTTGTCAATAACACACTGAAAAAAGTCTGGGGGGTATTCCATCAACGTAGCTAAGAATTGCCAGACTTAGGTGTAAGCTTGAAGCTTGACTAAACTCCACTTCCCTATCTAGCTCCAAGTCGTTCCATCAAGTGAAATCAGCTGGCTCCACCTGACGCTTAGTCAAGCCTCACCTGTTAAGCCTCAACTTGTGCACACCCACAGGGAAAATAAAAAGCCCATTCTAGTCGAGCGTGAAAACTGTGAAAAATGCCGAAAAGCAAGGGAAAAGAGCGTGCAGAGATGTTCTCTGCAGCGGCGCAAACCCTCCTCATGGAGGTATATGAGGATTACAGCCACATAATCCGAAAGAAGGGCAATACCACGGCAATCAATAAAGGGAGGGATGTGGCGTGGCAGAATATTGCCGACAGACTGAATGCGTAAGTGACAAAGAAAATGAATTATTTCAGCATCATCATGTTATATAAATCCTCCATCAAAGGGACAAAATATATGGAGACAATAATCTACCAATTGATTTCTTGATGGTTTTTGTTTTAAACTAATCAATTATGTGGATCTATTAATGCAACCAAATCCCTAAAATGAAAAGGAAAAGACAACCCTAATAAGTAACATTCATATGAACATAATTAAAATAGCATTATTGTTTCACTGCAATTTATGTGAAATTCTCTATATTTTATCATTTGGCAGCCCTAGTGGTAATGTTAGAACGTGATATTCATCACATTTATCAACTGAATGTTGTGCAAATCGATGGGATAGCTTTCATTTATTTCCTGCATGGCCAATTGTATAGAATTGATATCATTTTCATTTAAGCCTGTCATTTTTACATGCTGTATTTGTGCTACTTCTGTATTTTGTCCCAGATGCTATATGTTGAATTGTTGTATTTTCATTTTATTTTATGTAAAGCGCATTGAATCACCTTGTGCTAAAATGTGCTATATAAAGTTGCCTTGCCTACATTTTTGATAATAATAGGCTACATTTAATCAAAGTATTTTACATGACTCCTCACATTTATCATACAATTGATGGTAGATTATTTCATGAAGAAATGCAATGTTTGTTATTATTCTATAGGAAGTAATCATATGACAGATCTATTGATTGTAAAAAAAAGTTATTATTTATCTAGAATCATTTTAGCAAATCAAGCAATTCAATGGAGACAGCAAATCAATCATCTAATTGTGGTTTGGTGTTCATATTCAATCTTTTATTTTCAATGCCTCAATTTCCTTTTATTATGTTTTTTTTCTAATTACTTTCATTTTGTCTTATTTTTTATTATATTTTATTTTCGTGATAATGTTCTTTCATGTACTTTTTGTAATTATTAGTATAAATAATTTCTTTAATACATTTTATTATATAGTTTATGTTTTACATATTATTTTATCATATATATCATCATACACACATATATTTATATATATATATATATATATATATATATATACACACATATTAGTGTGTGAGAGTGCGCATGGGTTGTTATTTGACCCAGAGGACCCCCAGAACAATGCAACGTTTGTGGAATGTTTTAAATAAAGTTATGGTTAAAAAAAAGTCAGTCACAGCGCACATGTTGTCAATAATAAGCCCCGCCCCAAACATTTCAAGCTTTCACACCTGATTTGCTGACCATTGTGCCAATATTTAAACTCCTGTGTTGACAGCCGCACCAGAGGGAGAGGAGATGCTGACAGATCACAGATGTAAGTTTGACGTTACTTTGTTTCCTCACTGACATCAGTCTTCTTCTCATCTCTTGTCTTTAATGAAATGATCACAGTCACCTGTTTGTGTCTCACTCTCTGTTTGCAGCATCAATGCAAACCTGCTGCAAACCTGCTACAAAACCCGGCCTGGTATTCATGGACGGACTGAACTGGATTCGGTTTGCTGGTGTGAGTACAACAGAAACTCATCACAACCAAACAAACACAAACACACTTAACCCTTAAATGTAAGTGTACAATCAAACTTTAACACTTTTTTATCATATGACATTTAAACTAATATTTAAATAAACATTTAGTTTGGAATGAGTATTAAGTAAAACCTGAAGTTGAGCTCCACTGAATTTCATTATTATTATTATTACAATCATTATTATTATTATTGTTACTGAGTTATGACGAAAAAAACCCATGTCCGTGTTTTGTAACCTAAGAAAACCAATGTGATATAAGTAATTATAATCAGTCAGTCATCATCATCTAACCGCTTTATCCTCCACCAAAAGGTCGCGGGGGGTGCTGTGCCAATCTCAGCTACATCGGGCGATAGGCGGGGTACACCCTGGACAGTTCGCCAGTCCATCGCAGGGCCACACACAACTAGAGACAAACAACCATTCACTCTCACACTCACTCCTACGGTCAATTTAGAGTGTCCAATTCACCTAATCCCCACACTGCATGTTTTTGGACTGTGGGAGGAAGCCGGAGAACCCGGAGAGAACCCACGCACACACGGGGAGAACATGCAAACTCCATGCAGAAAGGCCCTTGTTCCAACCAGGGCTCGAACCCGGGTCTTCTCGCTGCAAGGCGAGAGTGCTAACCACTACACCACCGTGTGGCCCTAAGTAATTATTGAATAGTCTATTTATTAATTTAAATTAATGACACTTAAGTAATTTCTTAATGGTGTATTTATTAATATAAATCATCTGAAAAGGCTGGGGTTTCTAGTAACTAACTGGCGCTAACTAACTCAGCAGCGAGGAGTCACACTGTGAGTGGCTAATTGGAAGAATCAGTAGAGGAGAGGAAAGTAGAGGAAACCAGGTGCATGTACAGTGAATTTGGTCAATATAAGCCTGTCATTTTTACATGCTGTATTTGTGCTACTTCTGTATTTTGTCCCAGATGCTATATGTTGAATTGTTGTATTTTCATTTTATTTTATGTAAAGCGCATTGAATCACCTTGTGCTAAAATGTGCTATATAAAGTTGCCTTGCCTACATTTTTGATAATAATAGGCTACATTTAATCAAAGTATTTTACATGACTCCTCACATTTATCATACAATTGATGGTAGATTATTTCATGAAGAAATGCAATGTTTGTTATTATTCTATAGGAAGTAATCATATGACAGATCTATTGATTGTAAAAAAAAGTTATTATTTATCTAGAATCATTTTAGCAAATCAAGCAATTCAATGGAGACAGCAAATCAATCATCTAATTGTGGTTCTAATTGGAAGAATCAGTAGAGGAGAGGAAAGTAGAGGAAACCAGGTGCATGTACAGTGAATTTGGTCAATATTGCTCCTTGCAATAAAGGACATTTCGGCAGGGCCTGTCGAGAAGTGACTGCACCCTGTAACTCTGGATTGTTAGGGCTTACATTGTCTATCTTTTCAGCATTGGCTGTCAAGGAAAACAGGTGCATGTACAGTGAATTTGGTCAATATCGCTCCTTCAAACAAAGACTTATAGGGTGTACCTTGTATACAGTATTATATCTACCAGTAGACATACACTCACTACCTCTTAACTGATGCGCGTTCCCATCGGGGGCAGTCTCTTTTCGGCACTACACCGGCCAGATTTGACGGGAAGCAACGTGGGCTCTATTAATTTCTAATCAGTTTGAACGATTTAGCAGCTTTGAATCAGATCTTCCTCTAGTTATAGGAACTCTTAAGGGTTAAGATATGACAGCAGGACTAGGCGCATCTTCAACCAGTGGGAGGGCCTAGCTGAAGTTGACCAGGACCTGCTTCTTCTGGGAAATGGATCTCTTCTACTTCAAAGTGCAGACAGTGAGGAACATTGTGGGATGTATACCTGCGTCTTCTCAGGTCTGCAGAGTCTACACATGGTTCCATCAATAAGTGAGTTTTGCATGGTTTTGGCTCTGGTTGTGTGTTTTCTACTTTCATTGGCCACATTATTAAGTACAGTAGGGTATGATGGTGGTGGCAGTGACACGTGCTGTGGTCTTCTGCAGGTTCAATATGTTGTGCCTTCAGATGGTGTTCTGCACAATTTGGTTGCAGTGATTTGATTTCTTTTTGCTTTCTTATCATGGCCTTTCTTCCGTTCTTTGACCTCAACATGGTATCACTGGATATTTTCTGTTTTTCACACCGTGGTTGTGCAAGCAGTTTGTGAAATACTACCAGTAACCATGCCACATTAAAAGCTCCTTGAATCACCTTTCTTCCTAATGCTGATAGTCTGTTTGAACTTGATTTGGACGTCCTGATCATGTCTACCTGCCTAAATGCAATGACTTACTGCCATGTGATTGGCTCATTCAATCAGTGTGTTCATAAACAGAAAATTTGTACCTAATAAATTGGCAGGTGTGTGTGTGTGTTTAAATCCAACCAGGAAGAGAAATAGAATGCAGTTTATAGTAGACATGTAGTTTTTCCTCTGCAGGTATAGGTGGGTGGAGTTTGCACTGCAGCTTCTGTGGCGTTTGTTTTGTTCACCATTGTTGTCGCTCTCCCACAGTGTGTAAGCTGACCATTTGTGCCAATATTCAATCTCCTTACAAAAGCCAGAAGTGTTGACGGCCACACCAGAGGGAGAGGAGATGCTGATGGATCACAGACGTAAGTTTGATGTTACTTTGTTGTTTCCTCACTGACACCAGTCTTCTTCTCATCTCTTGTCTTTAATGAAACGATCACAGTTGCATGTGTCTCACTCTCTGTTTGCAGCAACAATGCAAACCTGCTACAGTACAAACCTGCTACAAACCCCAGACTGGATTCGGTTTACTGGCGTGAGTACAACAGAAACTCATCACAACCAAACAGAAACAAACCAAAAACACACCTAACCCTTGAATGTAAGTGTACAATCAAACGTTAACACTTTAATTTTTATCATACGTCATTAAACTAATATTTAATTAAACATTTTGTTTGGAATGATTATCAAGTAAAAATTAAGTGGAGCTCCACTGAATATTATTATTAATAATACTAAGTGATTAGGGAAAAAACATGTCAGTATTTTGTGACTTAAGAAAAGAAATGTGATGTTTATTGCATTATTTAATGGTGTATTTATTTGTTTAAATAATTAATGACACATTTAAGTTAATGGTGTATTTATTAAATTAAGTAAAATAAATGGCAAATTAAAGTCATTATTTAATGGTGTATTTATTCATGTAAATAAATGACACATTCAAGTAATTATTTGATGGTGTATGTATTTATTTAAATAATTAATGACAAATTAAAGTAATTATTTATGGGTGTATTTATTCATTTCAATAATTAATGACTCCAAATCAGTGTATAAACCTAGTACTACCCTGCCTAGTTAGGACACACCTCTTTAAATTCCATTTAAATACCTCATTTATTTTTTAGTAATGTAAATATTAGCATTTTAGCTCAATAGCTTCTAGGCAATGTGACCCAAAGACTCCAACTCAGTGCAGAAACATAGTACATAACATCTATGTTTTGTCTGATATGTTTCAAATGCAGTCATTTATTTTTGTGTGAGACTGAGTGAAGAACCATTTACACCCCGCTCTGTAAACAGTGCTGGAATGGCAGCGGGCATGCGTGATTCATTATCAGCCTGGACGCGGAGTGGTGAGGGTCTAAATATCTCAGATTTAGCGACAAAGTGGCCAAGTTGGCAACACAGTTTCATGCAGCCGTGCAGTGATGACTCTGCCCATGTTGAGTGGGTACTTTTTTTGTAGTGGAGATGTGACCTGTATGGAGGACAAAACCTGACTTATGTATAAATAAATAAATGTATAAAAAAATACATAAATAAATGAATAAATAATAGAATGAATAATAGAATGAATGAATGAACAAATAAATGCCTTCCATGTATTTCTACATTTCCAAAAATATTGGTAAAGCTTCAGGAGAATCAGAAGTTTAATGTCAGAGGGTGCACCCTATAAAAAGGTCAAAACCACATCACAGGTCCTAAGATGTGGTTTCAGCAACAGGTTTAAAATGTATGCTTTAAAGGTTTAAAAAACATTTCAGGGGTTTTTAATGTTTTACAAGGGTTTTCAAGGTTTCTCAAATGTGCTGCAGCACAAAGGAAGTAGTGACTTTCAACATGACCTTAAACAGCACTTAGCTGTGTGTAGTGTGTGTGATTGTGTGGTGTGATTTCTGTGCAATGTATTGTTTTGGATTTGGTGCAATGCATTGGGTGCAATGTATTGTATTGGGTGCTGTCCAATGGAAATGGATCTGCAACACCTGAATGAAAAACCCAAACCCACCTGTGGCTTAAGTGACGGATGTTTATTGCTACTTTGTGACCGATGCAATGGAACTGGATCGGACACGATGCAGTGGAACTGGATCGGACACGACGCAATGGAACTAGATCTGAACCAATGCAATGGAACTGGATCGGACACAATGCAATGGAACTGGATCGGACACAATGCAATGGAACTGGATTGGACCCAATGCAATTGAACTGGATTGGACTATACTTAGTGTAGCATAATCTCTTGTACATGTTGTCCGTCTCTGTCCTTCCATTATGTGGCGAGTATACCAGACTCCTCCTGTGACTTAAATGACTGGAATGTATGCTGCTGCTGCTGCTTTTCTAATCCTATTCCAGAATAGAGATCTACTTGTGTCAAAGACCCCCTCCCAGTCAGTGGCCACCATGATACATGGGTGGAGTGGCTCAGTGGTTAAGACCCTACCCTGTGTGCAAAGACATCATGGTCTCAAGTTCGATTCCACCCCTGGCTGATTGTCCTCAATTCCATTGTAAGTCGCTTTGGATAAAAGCTTCTGCTAAATGACATGTAATGTAATGCATAAAGAACCTATCGTGGTGAGTATCCCAATCTCCTCCTGTGGCACAAGTGACTGATGTTTGTTGCTGCTTTGTGTTTTTTTTTCTTCTTCCACCCTATTCGAGCTCGAGGCAATGCTTGGCGGACCTCCAAGACATCTCCAGGATTTGTTACATTGTTACCTCTGTATTAATGTCTGCTCGTACTCAAAATGTTACATAAAGCGACAACACCATTAAAACCTCGAGGTTGCTGCCACAGCAACATATAGTGTACACAAAAGCTGGTGCAATGTATTGTTTTGGAGTTGGTGCAATGCATTGTGTGTCTAGTGGAAATGTCCCCCACCTCTCCTCTGTCCCCCATTTTTCCTTTCACCCTTACCCGGTCGAGCCAGATGGCCGCACATCTTTGAGTCTGGTTCTGTCAGAGATTTCTTCCTGTTAAAAGGGAATTTTTTTCTGCCTGGTGTTTGCTCATTTTGTGAACTGTTGGGTTTCTCTGTTCTCCATGATGTTGTCTGGGTACAGTGCCTTGAGATACTGATTTGGTGCTATACAAATAAAATTGAATTGAAAATAAATCTTTGTCAGTGTTTGTATGTGAACCAAAGAAAACGATGTGGCAAAAAACAAAAAAATGTTTATTTGTGAAATGGACACATTGTTTAAAAGAATACTTTTGCGTGTTAGGATCTACATCCAATGTCTGTCCTACGGTTTCCTTTTCCTTCAATGGCTGTCTGTTTCTCCCTGTCTGCATGAGTGGGTGTGTTTGTGGGTGTGTCTGCTTGTCTTTCTCTCTGTAGGCTTGCCAGGGAAACCCCTTTACTTGGTTACTCTCCCTCACCTGCTGCAGATTACTCAGCTTTGATCCCAGCCATGGTAAATTAAGTTATTTTGCCTTTCATTTTTTCCAAGATCACTTCCAGCCTGTGTCTTTAGGTTTTGTTGTTTTTGGACTGACTTCTTTCAACTTGCATTTTTGAAATGAGATTTTATTTTATTTTACTGTCAACTATGTTTTGTGATACCAAGATACCCTAACCCTAACACAATGCATGAAATGTTGAGCTCACTAACCCTATCCCTAAGAGCCTTGATTTTCACACCTGCTAGCATTAGCAGCTTGGAGGGAGGACATGGTGGGTGAAATATCCCTCTGTACTTTGTCTTACCCTAGAAATGTGCTAATAGTATTTGTAACCCTGAATGATTTGACACTCCAGTAATTGCTGTTTTGCACTTTCATGGTGTAAGTGTACTTTTAAAAATGTTTGCTTTCTTACCTTATCTTACTTATAAAATCCAAATTTCTGTCTTTTCATGCATAGATAAAAAAAACTGGAAGTTGGGGCTACCTCCAAGACTGCGCTTGGGTAAGTTGCTTTTTGTTTACCCTAACCCCCCCCCAGGTCAGGATTAGGGTCAGGTCTAGAAAAATTTGAATCTTGCCGTCGAACGGTTAGGGCAAGGGTTAGAATAAAAGCATTTGGACCCCACTGTCCACAAGGGGCAGAGGAGTCAGTGCACACACCATCCAGGACATCCCCGGCAGGGTCCGCCCGGTCCCCCAGAGCCCGTCCTGCAAAAGAGAGGGAGAGAGAGAGAGAAAAACATTTTGAAGGGTCAGAGCCAGGTCAGGATTAGGGTTAGGTGTTGGGCAAGAAGCCAGAGAGGGTAAGGCTAGAGCAAAAGAGGGTTAGGGTAAGGTATAGGGATGAAAACCACCATTTTGCGGTCATTCCGCGAATAACTTTTGAACGAAGTGTCGGATCGACTCCAAACCAACGTCCGCCCCCCCCATTTAGGCACCCTCCGGAGCCCCTGGTGAAACCCCCGTGATTGTAGGACAAAAGGAAGCCGAGATATGGAAAAATGACCGAAAATTCTTCGGTCATTCTGGACTTATCTCGAGTTAGGAAGGTGCTAGAAAGCCGAGCTAGGTGTCCAAGGATGCGTCTCGAGGAGCCGCACTTACCCAGCCTAAAACACCCCATGACCAAACGTGTAGTTTTTGAGTTATTTCCCAAAAACCGTCAAAATCTGACTTTTTCGGGTAGGGTTAGGGTTAGGGTTAGGGTTAGGTCAGGTTAGGGGTAGGGTTAGGGCAGGGTAAAAGGTTAGGGGTTAGTTAGGGGGTAAGGGTAAGGGTTAGGGTAAGGGTAGGGGTTAGGTAAGGGTTAGGTTAGGTAGAAAACCACTATGATGGCTGCCAATAACTTTGAACGGGGTATAGGATGAAAACCACCATTTTAAGTGTAGTGGGTAAGGGTTAGGGTAAGGGGTAAGGGTATAGGGTTAGGGTAAGGGTTAGGGTAAGGGTTAGGGTTGGGGTTCGGGTTGGGGTTAGAGGTTATGGAGGGTCCATTTTATGTGCACAGGCCTACTGATCCGGTGTGTGGCGATGGTGATCCAGTCCAGGTCTGCCAGCCGGGAGACCAGGGTTCGATCCCCAGGCAGAGCCCCGGGCAGGAAGAGGGCGCCCACTGTATTCATTTTATTTTATTTTATAATTTTTTTGGAATAAACCTAATCATTAATTTGAGGAGTACTGGAGTCGAATCCAGGTCGCCGTCAGGTGGGTGGGAAGGTAAGTGCTGTGGGGAAGGTAAGTATAAGCAGTATATAATTATATTAAAAGAGGGGAGAAGGATCTTGTGGAGTGGTGGTGACGTGGCAATAACGTTGGCCTTCATGTGGGCGACCCGGGTTCAACTCCAGTCTCGGCCGCATGGGGCCCCGGGGAGGACGGCATCTCAAGTATAGGGGTGAGTAAACATTGAATAATAAAAAGTATGAAAAAAATAAATAAAATAAAATAAACAAGCTTAAAATCAATCTTAGTTGAATAAAAGATGATTAAGAATGTTTAATATAAAGTAAATGAGTGGATAAAATGAGTAAGAATTTAAATACGCTGTAAAATAATTGTTTTAATCTAAAAAATGTATAAAATAATTTGAACTTACTTAACTTTTTGTTTTGGGTTTGATGCCGTCCTGCCTGAGGGAGTGAAAGTTCTGTTAAAACAAGTATATGTTTAAAACTAGGGGGATTCCAGAGCCCCAAACGGCTGTAAAAAGTGGGTCAAGAGGGGACGACCACGTCAGGGGGAAGCAGTAAGATGTGGTCTAATCTGCATTAAGACCCCCTGGCGTGGTGGTCCCCAGCCTGTGGATCCAAATCCTTTCCGCCCTCTTTCTCTGCCCGATGGTCCAGTGGTCGTTGTTCTCCAGGCCGGAGATGATGAGATGAGTGGGGGAGTGGTGTTGGAAATGGCTGACCAGTGGAGTCTGAAGTCTGCCTTCCCCAATGTTGTACAGGTGTTGTTTTAAACGGGTGAGTATGGAATGTTGTGTTTCGCCTATGTAGTGTCTATTGCAGGTTTTGCAGGTGATGATGTAGATGACGTTTGTGGTGTTGAGAGAGAAAGTGCCTAGTGTTGGATATGCTGTACTGCTGTGTGGATTATGAATGAATTTTCTATGTTTGTAGTGGGTGGAGTGTTCTGAATGAAGTTGGGGTATGTGATCGGAGAATTTGGATTGCGTGAGTATGTTGTGTAAATTCCGGTTTCTCCTGTAAGCTGAGATGGGTCTGTGGTTATGAAAGGCTGGTTGCTGCTGTAAAATAGAAAAGTTATTTTTGATGGTCCGGTGGAGTCCTGTGGTTCTATGGGAGAAGGTGGAAATAAAAGGTATCAGTCGTGTCGGGTCAGTCAGGGTGTGGTCGGATTGTGGTGTGTGGTCAGGGGGGTTCTGTCTGGGGTCCGGGCTGCCTCCAATTCCAACCGGGTTAGGGTTAGGGTTAGGGAGGGGCTTGGGAGCCCCTGGGTTAGGGTTGGGGCTGGGGTAGGGGGAGCCCGCACTGGCCCCGAATCGAACAGAATTCGGTTGGGGGTCAGTGACAGGAGGAGGGGTAGAGAGGTTAGGATTAGGGGCTGGGTGGGGGAGGGGGTCGGGATACAAACCCCCCTCCCCCACTTCAGCCCAAGGGTCAGGGTTAGGGTTAGGGTTAGGGTGGGGGAGGGGGTTGGGATAAAGACCCCCCTCCCCCATCCCCGTCCCTGGGTTAAGGTTAGGATTAGGGTGAGGGATGGGGGTGGGATAAGGAGGGGGAAGGGGGTTAGGTTTAGGCGGAGGAGGTGGAGGCAGTCCGGGAGGGTTAGGGTTAGGGGTTAGGTAAGGGTAAGGGTTAGGGTTAGGGTAAGGGGTTAGGTAAGGGTTAGGGTTAGGTAAGGGTAGGGTTAGGTAGGGTAAGGGTGGGTAGGGTAAGGGGTAGGGTAAGGTATAGGATGAAAACCACCATTTTGCGTCATTCCAATAACTTTTGAACGGCGGGGTGGATCGACTCAAAACTAACATCCGCCATTTAGGCAGGGTAAGGGTTAGGGTAAGGTATAGGGATGAAAACCACCATTTTGCGGTCATTCCGCGAATAACTTTTGAACGAAGTGTCGGATCGACTCCAAACCAACGTCCGCCCCCCCATTTAGGCACCCTCCGGAGCCCCTGGTGAAACCCCCGTGATTGTAGGACAAAAGGAAGCCGAGATATGGAAAAATGACCGAAAATTCTTCGGTCATTCTGGACTTATCTCGAGTTAGGAAGGTGCTAGAAAGCCGAGGTAGGTGTCCAAGGATGCGTCTCGAGGAGCCGCACTTAGCCAGCCTAAAACACCCCATGACCAAACGTGTAGTTTTTGAGTTATTTCCCAAAAACCGTCAAAATCTGACTTTTTCGGTTTGACTTGAATTTTTGTCGTACCCCCTAATGTGGCCACGGGCTTTCCAATGCACTAGGAGTGGAGTCTCCCAAACGTTCGCGGGCGGAGTTATGGCCAATTGAAAATCGCCATTCAATGCGAAAATTTCACCAAGTGCCAGGTCCAACATGTACCTGACAAAAACCACTCAGGAGCATGTTTCAGGCCATTTGGAGCCTATCTGAAGCCAAACCGACATTGCTCAATTTAGTGACCCAGGAATGTGCTAGAGGGGTGAGTAACGTCGGGTTTTGTTCGTCTCATCAAGGCCTTTCCATAGATGCCAGAACCATCCCTGTGTGACAAGTGGTTCAGGAGATATGAACTTGAGAAGGTACTGTTTTCGCCATGGACGGTCCAGCAAGCAGGTGGTGATCCAGCACAAAGCAGGGAGTGGTTAGGGTTAGTAAAATGGCCATGGTAAGGGTTAGAATAAGAACATAGGGTAGGGTTAGGGTAAGGGTAAGGGTAAGGGTTAGGGTAAGGGTTAGGGTTAGGGTTAGGGTAGGGTTAGGGTAAGGGTTAGGGTTAGGTATAGGGATGAAAACCACCATTTTGCGGTCATTCCGCGAATAACTTTTGAACGAAGGGTGGGATCGACTCCAAACCAACATCCGCCCCCCCATTTAGGCACCCTCCGGAGCCCCTGGTGAAACCCCCGTGATTGTGGGACAAAAGGAAGCCGAGATATGGAAAAATGACCGAAAATTCTTCGGTCATTCTGAACTTATCTCGAGTTAGGAAGGTGCTAGAAAGCCGAGCTAGGTGTCCAAGGATGCGTCTCGAGGAGCCGCACTTAGCCAGCCTAAAACACCCCATGACCAAACGTGTAGTTTTTGAGTTATTTCCCAAAACCCGTGAAAATCTGACTTTT
>NW_025321362.1:0-19138 GCF_019176455.1 Solea senegalensis
CGATTGATGATGGGCCCTTGCTGAAGAGGCCTATGCAAAAACTGTCAAGTTTGTAAACATCGCCTCCTGGTGGTGGCAGAAAATAAAAAAAAAAATTTACTTTTACAATTTCGGGAATAACTTTTACAGAGATTATCGTATCAAACTCAAAATTGGTAAAAATCACCCAAAACACAAGGTAGATGATGCATGCTCAATATGATGGCGTAGAGTTACATGATGTTGCCATGGTAATGATGCAAAGTCGGATTTTTGCGACAAAAACACAAACTGCTACAACTTTGCGAATCCTAGTCCAATCTGAACCAAACTTGCTAGGATTGATGATAGTCCAGCCCTGAAGACGTCTATATGAAAATATTCACTTTCAAAAACAGCACCCCCTGGTGCCGGAGACAATATGACCTCTGGTATTTGAAGGAATTAATCCTAGAGTTCTTGTGCGATCACCTTTAAACTCGGTGAGGTCACTGTGAACCAGTTGAGGAGCTTAAGTTATCAAAAGTTTTTTAAAATGTCTCATGGTGTACGAGATAGGGGGAGCCAAAGTGGGTGTAAATTCCTATTTTTCACAACAAAAAGCAAAACTCTTATAACTTTGCGATGGAAGATCCAATCCCAACCAAACTTCCTATGATTGATAATGGGTAGTTGCTGAAGGCGACTATATTGCCGAAAACAATACATTTTGAAAACAGCGCCTCCTGGTGGTGGTATAAAATACTAAAAAAAAAAAACTGTTACAACTTTGCCAATCCTGGTCCAATCTGAACCAAACTTGCTAGGATTGTTGATAGTCTGGCCCTGAACAAACCTATGTGAAAATATTTCATGTCAAAATCAGCGCCCCCTGGTGAAAGTGGACGGGCCAAAAACCTGCTCCACCCCCTAAAACTTGTGGTCCTGAGGAGCACGTTTAATGTACATGCATGAAACTTGGTACACGCGTTCCTTAGGTCGGGCCGGTCAAAAAAGTCAGCGTAGCCTATGCTCTAAAACGAACAGGAAAGCCGCCATCTTGGATTGAAAGTTCATTTTTTGCTGATTTTGGCCATATCGGTATTTGAACGAACTTGTCCTAGAGCTTACATGGGATCACGTTCAAACTTGGTGAAGTCACTTTGGACAAGTTCAGGAGCTTACGATGCTTATGGTTAGTTCAAATGTCGCATGGCGTACGAGAAATGGGCCGGCAAAGATGGTGAAAATTTAAATTTTTCGCCACAGGCAACAAAACTCTTTTAACTATGCGATAGAAGGTCACATCCCAACCAAATTACCTAGGGTTGATGATGGACTATTGCTGAAGAAGTCTGTGGAAAAACTGTAAATTTTTAGCACAGCGCCTCCTTGTGGTAACAAAAATACAAAAAAAAACAATTTCGGTAATAACTTTTACATAGTCAATCGTATCAAACTCAAAATTTGTGACAACATTTAAAACACATGATAGATAATGCGTGCTTATTATGATAACAAATGGTTCAACGGTGTTGCCACGGCAACACTGCAAAGTCAGATATTTGTGACAAAAAAACAAACTGCTACAACTTTGCGAATCTGAGTCCAATCTGAACCAAACTTGCTGGGATTGATGATAGTCTGGCCCTGAAGACACCTATATGAAAATATTCACTTTCAAAAACAGTGCCTCCTGGTGACAGCAGATAATATGATACCTGATATTTGAATGAACTTGTCCTAGAGTTTTTGTGCGATCACCTTGAAAATTGGTGAGGTAACTGTGAACAAGTTGCCGAGCATAAGTTACTGAAAGCTTTTTAAAATGTCGCTCGGTGTACGAGATAGGGGGCGCCAAAGTTGTTGTTCATTCATATTTTTCACAACAAAAGGCGAAACTATTACAACCCGTAAAACTTGTCCTCCTGAGGAGCACGTTGAATGTACATGCACAAATCTTGGTACTCACGCGTTCGTTAGGTCCAGACGGTCAAAAAAGTCAGCGTAGCCGAAGCTCTAAAACGAACAGGAAAGCCGCCATCTTGGATTGAAAGTAAATTTTTTGCAGATTTTGGCCATTTCTCACCAATGGTATGTGAACGCACTTGTCATAGAGCTTTAAAGGGATCACCTTCAAACTGGTTGAGGTCACTGTGGACAAGTTGAGGATCTAAAGTTATTAAAAGTTTTTTAAAATGTTACATGGGTTTTGAGATAGGGGGCGCCAAATTTGGCGTTCATTCATATTTTTCACAACAAAAGGCGAAACTCCTACAACCCGTAAAACTTATCCTCCTGAGGAGCATGTTGAATGTACATGCACTAAACTTGGTACTCACGCGTTCCTTAGGTCCAGACGGTCAAAAAATTCAAAGCAGCTTATGCTCTAAAACGAACGGGAAAGCCGCCATCTTGGATTGAAAGTAAATTTTTTGCTGATTTTGGCCATTTTGCACCAATGGTATGTGAACGCACTTGTCATAGAGCTTTCATGGGATCACCTTCAAACTTGCTGAGGTCACTGTGGACAAGTTGAGGATCTAAAGTTCCTGAAAACTTTTTAATAAGTATCATGGCGTACGAGAAAGGGTGCGTCAAAGTTGGTGAAAATTTAAGATTTTCGCCACATGCAACAAAACTCTTATAACTTTGCGATAGAAGGTCCGATATTAACCAAACAAGTGACAATCGATGATGGGCCCTTGCTAAAGATGTCTATGCAAAAACTGTAAATTTTGAAACATCGCCTCCTGGTGGTGGCAAACACTAGGAAGTCTGGTATTTCGCAACACACAACAAACTCTTATAACTTTGCGATTGAAGGTCAGATCTTAACCAAACTTGTGATGATAGATGATGGGCTTTTGCTAAAGATGCCTATGCAAAAACTGTAAATTTTGGAAAAAGCGCCACCTGGTGGTAACAGAAAGTACAAGTTCACAATTTCCCTTATAACTTTAACAAATTTCCTTGTATCAAACTCAAAATTTGGGAAAACATTCAAAACACATGGTAGATGATGCGTGCCTAATATGATAACAAATTGTTCAACAGTGTTGCAATGACAACACTGCAAAGTCAGATATTTGCGACAAAAAACAAACTGCTACCACTTTGCGAATGCTATTCCAATCCGAACCAAACTTGCTAGGATTGATGATAGTCAATCCCTGAAGATGCCTGTCTATGCAAAAACTGTACATTTTGAAAACATCGCCCCCTGTTGACGGCAGACAATATGACGTCTGGTATTTTGCTACAACAACAAACTCTTATAACTTTGCGATGAAAGGTTAGATCTTAACCAAACTAGTGACGATCGATGATGGGATCTTGCTGAAGATGCTTATGCAAAAACTGTACATTTTAAAAACAGCGCCTTCTGGTGGTAACAGAAAATACAATTTCACAATTTCACTTATAACTTTAACAAATTTCATTGTATCATACTCAAAATGAATGAAAACATGTAAAACACATGGTAGATGATGCTTGCTGAATATGATAACAAATCGTTCAACGGTGGTGACATAAGAACACTGCACAGGATCCACTCTACTGAGTGGTTTGTCAGTGCAGTAACCTTTGTTCGCCACATGATGGAGGCATTTGCCTACAAATCTATCAAATCTAACATTTACAGTTTCTCATGCTGCTCTGAAAGTGAAAGATGGGGCAAAAGGTACTGCAAGAGGGGCCAAGGAAAAAAAAAACAGGGAAAATGGGAAGAGAGAAAAAGTAACAGAGGGAAAAAAGAGAAAATACACCCTAAATTCTTATACCATCAGATGTTCTATCACAAAAATAACTAGTTATTTCTAAAATTCAGCTTCAATTCTGATACCATCAGTTGTTTTTCACAAAAATAACAACTTATAGATGAAATAACACTGTTAGACCTCAGACCCGCCCTGAACATGTCTGTAAAGGATGACCTCCTTACAGGAAGTACAACTCCCGAAACAGGAAGTAAAGTCTGACATTCTCCGATCCACCTGAAACTTGTTATGTAAGTCAAGGTACCTTCCCTAAACACGTTTACGGACACGCCTTTCACCCAACAGGAAGACGGCCATTTTAAAAGGACACGCCTGACATTGAGCGGGGATGCAGCTGAAAATAACCTGTACCACAAGCGGTGAATGAACGGAAGATGAGGAAGAGGACTCGCGCTGCGACGTGGACGCACAGGGACTCGCGAGCCGTCAAGCTCGAACCCGTCAATTACCGCTTGCGGTACTAGTTATTATTATTCCTCCAAATGAATCGCGTTTTTGAGGCCTTTCCCATGCCCCAAAACTCACCAAATTTTGCAACCCCATCAGACCTGGTGTAAAATTACGTATATCAATGTTTCAAGGAATGTGCGTCAAAAAATGGAAGAGGACGGGGCTAAAAACTGACGCAAAAAACTTCTATTAGGTCATCTGCTCTCTGGTTTAACGTACATGAACGAAACTTGGCACACATGTTCATGAGGTGGGGACGGTCAAAAAAGTCGATGACAACTTCCCTGTGAATCCTACAGGAAGGACGCCATCTTGGATTGCACGCCAAAACAGAGGCGATTTTGGCCATTTCGCACCATCGGTATTTGAACGCACTTGTCCCAGAGCTTACATGGAATCACGTTCAAACTTGGTGAGGTCACTGTGGACAAGTTGAGGATCTAAAGTTCCTGAAAACTTTTTAATAAGTATCATGGCGTACGAGAAAAGGGGCGTCAAAGTTGGTGAAAATTCACGATTTTCGCCACACGCAACAAAACTCTTATAACTTTGCGATAGAAGGTCCGATCTTAACCAAACTTGTGGCGATTGATGATGGGCCCTTGCTGAAGAGGCCTATGCAAAAACTGTCAAGTTTGTAAACATCGCCTCCTGGTGGTGGCAGAAAATAAATAAAAAAAGTTACTTTTACAATTTCGGGAATAACTTTTACAGAGATTATCGTATCAAACTCAAAATTGGTAAAAATCACCCAAAACACAAGGTAGATGATGCATGCTCAATATGATGGCGTATAGTTACATGATGTTGCCATGGTAATGATGCAAAGTCGGATTTTTGCGACAAAAAAACAAACTGCTACAACTTTGCGAATCCTAGTCCAATCTGAACCAAACTTGCTAGGATTGATGATAGTCCAGCCCTGAAGACGTCTATATGAAAATATTCACTTTCAAAAACAGCACCCCCTGGTGACGGAGACAATATGACCTCTGGTATTTGGAGGAATTAATCCTAGAGTTCTTGTGCGATCACCTTTAAACTCGGTGAGGTCACTGTGAACCAGTTGAGGAGCTTAAGTTATCAAAAGTTTTTTAAAATGTCTCATGGTGTACGAGATAGGGGGCGCCAAAGTGGGTGTAAATTCCTATTTTTCACAACAAAAAGCAAAACTCTTATAACTTTGCGATGGAAGATCAAATCCCAACCAAACTTCCTATGATTGATAATGGGTAGTTGCTGAAGGCGACTATATTGCCGAAAACAATACATTTTGAAAACAGCGCCTCCTGGTGGTGGTAGAAAATACTACAAAAAAAAAACTGTTACAACTTTGCCAATCCTGGTCCAATCTGAACCAAACTTGCTAGGATTGTTGATAGTCTGGCCCTGAACAAACCTATGTGAAAATATTTCAAGTCAAAATCAGCGCCCCCTGGTGAAAGTGGACGGGCCAAAAAACTGCTCCAACCCCTAAAACCTGTGGTCCTGAGGAGCACGTTTAATGTACATGCACAAAACTTGGTACACGCGTTCCTTAGGTCACGCCGGTCAAAAAAGTCAGCGTAGCCTATGCTCTAAAACGAACAGGAAAGCCGCCATCTTGGATTGAAAGTAAATGCTTTGCTGATTTTTGCCATTTTGCACCAATGATATTTGAACAGATTTGTCCTACAACTTTCATGGGATCACCTTCAAACTTGGTGAGGTCACTTTGGACAAGTTGAGGATCCAAAGGTATCAAAATCTTTTCAATAGGTATTATGGCGTAAGAGTAAGGGGCCAGCAAAGTTGGTGAA
Organism: Solea senegalensis; assembly: GCF_019176455.1. Lineage (NCBI taxonomy): Eukaryota > Metazoa > Chordata > Actinopteri > Pleuronectiformes > Soleidae > Solea > Solea senegalensis. Next base: position 5,990 of record NW_025321362.1, read on the forward strand.
AATTTTAATGTTTCGCCACAGGCAACAAAACTCTTATAACTTTGCGATAGAAGGTCACATCCCAACCAAAGTACCTAGGGTTGATGATGGACCTTTGCTGAATAAGTCTGTGGAAAAACTGTACATTTTTAGCACAGCGCCTCCTTGTGGTAACAGAAAATCCAAAAAATAAACATTTCGGTAATAACTTTTACAGAGTTAATCGTATCAAACTCAAAAATTGTGAAAACATTCAAAACACATGGTCGATTATGCGTGCTTTATATGATAACAAATCGTTCAACGGTGTTGCCACAGCAACACTGCAAAGTCAGATATTTGTGACAAAAAACAAATTGCTACAACTTTACGAATCCGAGTCCGATCTGAACCAAACTTGCTCTGATTGATGATAATCTGGCCCTGAAGACGCCTATATGAAAATATTCTCTTTCAAAAACAGCGCCCCCTGGTGACAGCAGACACTATGACACCTGATATTTGAATGAACTAATCCTAGAGTTTTTATGCTATCACCTTGAAAGTTGGGGAGGTCACTGTGAACAAGTTGCCGAGCATAAGTTCCTGAAAGCTTTTTAAAATATCGCTCGGTGTACGAGATAGGGGGCGCCAAAGTTGGTGTTCATTCATATTTTTCACAACAAAAGGTGAAACTCTTACAACCCGTAAAACTTGTCCTCCTTAGGAGCACGTTGAATGTACATGCACGGAACTTGGTACTCACGCGTTCCTTAGGTCCAGACGGTCAAAAAAGTCAGCGTAGCCGAAGCTCTAAAACGAACAGGAAAGCAGCCATCTTGGATTGAAAGTACATTTTTTGCAGATTTTGGCCATTTCACACCAATGGTATGTGAACGCACTTGTCATAGAGCTTTCATGGGATCACCTTCAAACTTGCTGAGGTCACTGTGAACAAGTTGAGGATCCAAAGGTATCAAAATCTTTTCATCAAGTATCACGGCGAACAAGAAGAAGGGCGGCAAAGTTGGCGAAAATCACGATTCCTCGCAACACACAACAATCTCTCATAACTTTGCCATGGAAGGTCAGATATTAACCAAACAAGTGACAATCGATGATGGGCCCTTGCTAAAGATGTCTATGCAAAAACTGTAAATTTTGAAAACATCGCCTCCTGGTGGTGGCAAACGCTATGAAGTCTGGTATTTCGCAACACACAACAAACTCTTATAACTTTGCGATTGAAGGTCAGATCTTAACCAAACTTGTGATGATAGATGATGGGCTTTTGCTAAAGATGCCTAAGCAAAAACTGTAAATTTTGGAAACAGCGCCACCTGGTGGTAACAGAAAGTACAAGTTCACAATTTCCCTTATAACTTTAACAAATTTCCTTGTATCAAACTCAAAATTTGGGAAAACATTCAAAACACATGGTAGATGATGCGTGCCTAATATGATAACAAATTGTTCAACAGTGTTGCAATGACAACACTGCAAAGTCAGATATTTGCGACAAAAAACAAACTGCTACCACTTTGCGAATGCTATTCCAATCTGAACCAAACTTGCTAGGATTGATGATAGTCAATCCCTGAAGATGCCTGTATGAAAATATTCACTTTCAAAAACAGTGCCCCCTGTTGACGGCAGACAATATGACGTCTGGTATTTCGCTACAACAACAAACTCTTATAACTTTGCGATGGAAGGTCAGATCTTAACCAAACTTGTGACGATCGATGATGGGATCTTGCTGAAGATGCTTATGCAAAAACTGTACATTTTGAAAACAGCGCCTTCTGGTGGTAACATAAAATACAAGTTCACAATTTCCCTTATAACTTTAACAAATTTCATTGTATCATACTCAAAATGAATGAAAACATGTAAAACACATGGTAGATGATGCTTGCTGAATATGATAACAAATCGTTCAACGGTGTTGACATAAGAACACTGCACAGGATCTACTCTACTGAGTGGTTAGTCAGTGCAGTAACCTTTGTTCGCCACATGATGGAGGCATTTGCCTACAAATCTATCAAATCTAACATTTACAGTTTCTCATGCTGCTCTGAAAGGGAAAGATGGGGCAAAAGGTACTGCAAGAGGGGCCAAGGAAAAAAAAACAGGGAAAATGGGAAGAGCGAAAAAGTAACAGAGGGAAAAAAGAGAAAATGCACCCTAAATTCTTATACCATCAGATGTTCTATCACAAAAATAACTAGTTATTTCTAAAATTCAGCTTCAATTCTGATACCATCAGTTGTTTTTCACAAAAATAACAACTTATAGACAAAATCACACTGTTGGACCTCAGACCTCAGACCGGCCCTGAACATGTCTGTAAAGGATGACCTCCTTACAGGAAGTACAACTCCCGAAACAGGAAGTAATGTCTGACATTCTCCGATCCACACGAAACTTATTATGTAAGTCAAGGTACCTTCCCTAAACATGTTTACGGACACGCCTTTCACCCAACAGGAAGACGGCCATTTTAAACGGACACGCCTGACATTGCGCGGGGATGCAGCTGAAAATAACCAGTACCACAAGCAGTGAATGAACGGAAGATGAGGAAGAGGACTCGCGCTGCAACGTGGACGCACGGGGACTCGCGAGCCGTCAAGCTCGAACCCGTTGATTACCGCTTGCGGTACTAGTTCTTCTTCTTCTTCTTCCGCCTACCAAATGAATCGCATTTTTGAGGCCCTGAACATGCCCCAAAACTCACCAATTTTTGCAAGCGCATCAGACCTGGTGTAAATTTACGTTTGTTAGTGTTTCGGGGAATGTGTGTTAAAAAATGAAAGTGGGCGTGGCAAATAACTGCTCCACCCCCTAAATCGTGTGGGCCTGAGAAGCACGTTTAATGTACATGCACGAAACTTGGTACACGCGTTCCTTAGGTCGGGCCGGTCAAAAAAGTCAGCGTAGCCTATGCTCTAAAACGAACAGGAAAGCCGCCATCTTGGATTGAAAATTCATTTTTTGCCGATTTTGGCCATTTCGCACCATCGGTATTTGAACGAACTTGTCCTAGAGCTTACATGGGATCACGTTCAAACTTGGTGAGGTCACTTTGGACAAGTTGAGGATCTAAAGTAGTTAAAAACTTTTTAATAAGTATCATGGCGTACGAGAAAGGTGCCGGCAAAATTGGTGAAAATTTTTATTTTTCGCCACAGGCAACAAAACTCTTATAACTTTGCAATAGAAGGTCACATCCCAACCAAATGACCTAGGGTTGATGATGGACCATTGCTGAAGAAGTCTGTGGAAAAACTGTACATTTTTAGCACAGCGCCTCCTTGTGGTAACAGAAAATACAACAAATACACAATTTCGGTAATAACTTTTACATAGTTAATCGTATCAAACTCAAAATTTGTGAACACGTTCAAAACACATTATAGATGATGCGTGCTTATTATAATAACAAATTGTTTAACGGTGTTGCCATAGCAACACTGCAAAGTCAGATATTTGTGACAAAAAAACAAACTGCTACAACTTTGCGAATCTGAGTCAAATCTGAACCAAACTTGCTAGGATTGATGATAGTCCGGCCCTGAAGACACCTATATGAAAATGTTCACTTTCAAAAACAGCGCCTCCTGGTGACAACAGACACTATGACACCTGATATTTGAATGAACTTCTCCTAGAGTTTTTATGCGATCACCTTGAAAGTTGGTGAGGTCACTGTGAAAAAGTTGCTGAGCATAAGTTACTGAAAGCTTTTTAAAATGTCACTCGGTGTACGAGATAGGGGGCGCCAAAGTTGGTGTTCATTCATACTTTTCACAACAAAAGGCGAAACTCTTACAACCCGTAAAACTTGTCCTCCTGAGGAGCACGTTGAATGTACATCCACGAAACCTGGTACTCACGCATTCCTTAGGTCCAGACGGTCAAAAAAGTCAGCGTAGCCAAAGCTCTAAAACGAACAGGAAAGCCGCCATCTTGGATTGAAAGTAAATTTTTTGCAGATTTTGGCCATTTCGCACCAATGGTATGTGAACGCACTTGTCATAGAGCTTTAATGGGATCACCTTCAAACTGGGTGACGTCACTGTGGACAAGTTGAAGATCTAAAGTTATTAAAAGTTTTTCAAAATGTCGCATGGTTTTTGAGATAGGGGGCGCCAAAGTTGGCGTTCATTCATATTTTTCACAACAAAAGGAAAAACTCTTATAACCCCTAAAACTTGTCCTCCAGTTTAATGCACGTTTAATGTACATGCACTAACCTTGGTACTCACGCGTTCCTTAGGTCAGGACGGTCAAAAAATTCAAAGCAGCCTATGCTCTAAAACGAACGGGAAAGCCGCCATCTTGGATTGAAAGTAGATTTTGGCCGTTTCGCACCAATGTTATGTGAACGCACTTGTCATAGAGCTTTCATGGGATCACCTTCAAACTTGCTGAGGTCACTGTGGACAAGTTGAGGATACAAAGGTATCAAAATCTTTTCATTAAGTATCACGGCGAACAAGAAGAAGGGCGGCAAAGTTGGCGAAAATCACGATTCCTCGCAACACACAACAATCTCTTATAACTTTGCCATGGAAGGTCAGATATTAACCAAACTAGTGACAATCGATGATGGGCTCTTGCTAAAGATGTCTATGCAAAAACTGTAAATTTCGAAAACAGTGCCTCCTGGTGGTGGCAAACACTAGGAAGTCTGGTATTTCGCAACACACAACAAACTCTTATAACTTTGCTATTGAAGGTCAGATCTTAATCAAACTTGTGATGATCGATGATGGGCTCTTGCTGAAGATGCCTTTGCAAAAACTGTAAATTTTGGAAACAGCGCCACCTGGTGGTAACAGAAAGTACAAGTTCACAATTTCCCTTATAACTTTAACAAATTTCCTTGTATCAAACTCAAAATTTGGGAAAACATTCAAAACACATGGTAGATGATGCGTGCCTAATATGATAACAAATTGTTCAACAGTGTTGCCATGACAACACTGCAAAGTCAGATATTTGCGACAAAAAACAAACTGCTACCACTTTGCGAATGCTATTCCAATCTGAACCAAACTTGCTAGGATTGATGATAGTCAATCACTGAAGATGCCTATATGAAAATATTCACTTTCAAAAACAGTGCCCCCTGTTGACGGCAGACAATATGACGTCTGGCATTTTGCTACAACAACAAACTCTTATAACTTTGCGATGGAAGGTCAGATCTTAACCAAACTCATGACGATCGATGATGGGATCTTGCTGAAGATGCTTATGCAAAAACTGTACATTTTGAAAACAGCGCCTTCTGGTGGTAACAGAAAATACAAGTTCACAATTTCCCTTATAACTTTAACAAATTTCATTGTATCATCATTGTATCATCATCATGAATGAAAACATGTAAAACACATGGTAGATGATGCTTGCTGAATATGATAACAAATCGTTCAACGGTGTTGACATAAGAACACTGCACAGGATCAACTCTACTGAGTGGTTAGTCAGTGCAGTAACCTTTGTTCGCCACATGATGGAGGCATTTGCCTACAAATCTATCAAATCTAACATTTACAGTTTCTCATGCTGCTCTGAAAGGGAAAGATGGGGCAAAAGGTACTGCAAGAGGGGCCAAGGAAAAAAAACCCAGGGAAAATGGGAAGAGCGAAAAAGTAACAGAGGGAAAAAAGAGAAAATGCACCCTTGTTATGTAAGTCAAGGTACCTTCCCTAAACACGTTTACAGACACGCCTTTCACCCAACAGGAAGACGGCCATTTTAAAAGGACACGCCTGACATTGCGCAGGGATGCAGCTGAAAAAAACCAGTACCACAAGCGGTGAATGAACGGAAGATGAGGAAGAGGACTCGCGCGGCGACGTGGACGCACGGGGACTCGCGAGCCGTCAAGCTCGAACCCGTCAATTACCGCTTGCGGTACTATTATTATTATTATTCCTCTAAATGAATCGCCTTTTTGAGGCCTTTCCCATACACGAAAACTCACCAATTTTTGCGAGGGCATCAAACCTGGTGTAAATTTACGTCTGATAGTACTTCGGGGACACTGCGTACAAAATTGAAAGTGGGCGGGGCTTACGAAAATGAAAAACAGCTTTCATCAGGCCGATTTTTCTCGTGTTTCACGTACATGCACGAAAGGCGGTACACATGTTAAACATGTCAGGACGGTCCAAAAAGTCCGTGCTAGCGCCGCTGTAAGTCCTACAGGAAGGCCGCCATCTTGGGTTGAACAACCATTTTTGGCCTATTTTGGCCATTTCGCACCATGGGTATTTGAACGAACTTGTCCCAGAGCTTACATGGGATCACGTTCAAACTTGGTGAGGTCACTGTGGACAAGTTGAGGATCTAAAGTTCCTGAAAACTTTTTAATAAGTATCATGGCGTACGAGAAAGGGGGCGTCAAAGTTGGTGAAAATTTAAGATTTTCGCCACACGCAACAAAACTCTTATAACTTTGCGATAGAAGGTCCGATCTTAACCAAACTTGTGGCGATTGATGATGGGCCCTTGCTGAAGAGGCCTATGCAAAAACTGTCAAGTTTGTAAACATCGCCTCCTGGTGGTGGCAGAAAATTAAAAAAAAAGTTACTTTTACAATTTCGGGAATAACTTTTACAGAGATTATCGTATCAAACTCAAAATTGGTAAAAATCACCCAAAACACAAGGTAGATGATGCATGCTCAATATGATGGCGTAGAGTTACATGATGTTGCCATGGTAATGATGCAAAGTCGGATTTTTGCGACAAAAAAACAAACTGCTACAACTTTGCGAATCCTAGTCCAATCTGAACCAAACTTGCTAGGATTGATGATAGTCCAGCCCTGAAGACGTCTATATGAAAATATTCACTTTCAAAAACAGCACCCCCTGGTGACGGAGACAATATGACCTCTGGTATTTGAAGGAATTAATCCTAGAGTTCTTGTGCGATCACCTTTAAACTCGGTGAGGTCACTGTGAACCAGTTGAGGAGCTTAAGTTATCAAAAGTTTTTTTAAATGTCTCATGGTGTACGAGATAGGGGGCGCCAAAGTGGGTGTAAATTCCTATTTTTCACAACAAAAAGCAAAACTCTTATAACTTTGCGATGGAAGATCCAATCCCAACCAAACTTCCTATGATTGATAATGGGTAGTTGCTGAAGGCGACTATATTGCCGAAAACAATACATTTTGAAAACAGCGCCTCCTGGTGGTGGTAGAAAATACTACAAAAAAAAAAACTGTTACAACTTTGCCAATCCTGGTCCAATCTGAACCAAACTTGCTAGGATTGTTGATAGTCTGGCCCTGAACAAACCTATGTGAAAATATTTCAAGTCAAAATCAGCGCCCCCTGGTGAAAGTGGACGGGCCAAAAAACTGCTCCACCCCCTAAAACCTGTGGTCCTGAGGAGCACGTTTAATGTACATGCACAAAACTTGGTACACGCGTTCCTTAGGTCACGCCGGTCAAAAAAGTCAGCGTAGCCTATGCTCTAAAACGAACAGGAAAGCCGCCATCTTGGATTGAAAGTAAATGCTTTGCTGATTTTGGCCATTTTGCACCAATGATATTTGAACAGATTTGTCCTAGAACTTTCATGGGATCACCTTCAAACTTGGTGAGGTCACTTTGGACAAGTTGAGGATCCAAAGGTATCAAAATCTTTTCAATAGGTATTATGGCGTAAGAGTAAGGGGCCGGCAAAGTTGGTGAAAATTTTAATGTTTCACCACAGGCAACAAAACTCTTATAACTTTGCGATAGAAGGTCACATCCCAACCAAATTACCTAGGGTTGATGATGGACCTTTGCTGAAGAAGTCTGTGGAAAAACTGTACATTTTTAGCACAGCGCCTCCTTGTGGTAACAGAAAATCCAAAAAATAAACATTTCGGTAATAACTTTTACAGAGTTAATCGTATCAAACTCAAAAATTGGGAAAACATTCAAAACACATGGTCGATTATGCGTGCTTTATATGATAACAAATCGTTCAACGGTGTTGCCACAGCAACACTGCAAAGTCAGATATTTGTGACAAAAAACAAACTATTACAACTTTACGAATCCGAGTCCGATCTGAACCAAACTTGCTCTGATTGATGATAATCTGGCCCTGAAGACGCCTATATGAAAATATTCTCTTTCAAAAACAGCGCCCCCTGGTGACAGCAGACACTATGACACCTGATATTTGAATGAACTAATCCTAGAGTTTTTATGCTATCACCTTGAAAGTTGGTGAGGTCACTGTGAACAAGTTGCCGAGCATAAGTTCCTGAAAGCTTTTTAAAATATCGCTTGGTGTACGAGATACGGGGCGCCAAAGTTGGTGTTCATTCATATTTTTCACAACAAAAGGTGAAACTCTTACAACCCGTAAAACTTGTCCTCCTGAGGAGCACGTTGAATGTACATGCACAAAACTTGGTACTCACGCGTTCCTTAGGTCCAGACGGTCAAAAAAGTCAGCGTAGCCGAAGCTCTAAAACGAACAGGAAAGCCGCCATCTTGGATTGAAAGTACATTTTTTGCAGATTTTGGCCATTTCGCACCAATGGTATGTGAACGCACTTGTCATAGAGCTTTCATGGGATCACCTTCAAACTTGCTGAGGTCACTGTGGACAAGTTGAGGATCTAAAGTTCCTGAAAACTTTTTAATAAGTATCATGGCGTACGAGAAAGGGGGCGTCAAAGTTGGTGAAAATTTAAGATTTTCGCCACATGGCAACAAAACTCTTATAACTTTGCGATAGAAGGTCCGATATTAACCAAACAAGTGACAATCGATGATGGGCCCTTGCTAAAGATGTCTATGCAAAAACTGTAAATTTTGAAAACATCGCCTCCTGGTGGTGGCAAACACTAGGAAGTCTGGTATTTCGCAACACACAACAAACTCTTATAACTTTGCGATTGATGGTCAGATCTTAACCAAACTTGTGATGATCGATGATGGGCTTTTGCTAAAGATGCCTATGTAAAAACTGTAAATTTTGGAAACAGCGCCACCTGGTGGTAACAGAAAGTATAAGTTCACAATTTCCCTTATAACTTTAACAAATTTCCTTGTATCAAACTCAAAATTTGGGAAAACATTCAAAACACATGGTAGATGATGCGTGCCTAATATGATAACAAATTGTTCAACAATGTTGCAATGACAACACTGCAAAGTCAGATATTTGCGACAAAAAACAAACTGCTACCACTTTGCGAATGCTATTCTAATCTGAACCAAACTTGCTAGGATTGATGATAGTCAATCCCTGAACATGCCTATATGAAAATATTCACTTTCAAAAACAGTGCCCCCTGTTGACGGCAGACAATATGACGTCTGGTATTTCGCTACAACAACAAACTCTTATAACTTTGCGATGGAAGGTCAGATCTTAACCAAACTTGTGATGATCGATGATGGGCTTTTGCTAAAGATGCCTATGCAAAAACTGTAAATTTTGGAAACAGCGCCACCTGGTGGTAACAGAAAGTACAAGTTCACAATTTCCCTTATAACTTTAACAAATTTCCTTGTATCAAACTCAAAATTTGGGAAAACATTTAAAACACATGGTAGATGATGCGTGCCTAATATGATAACAAATTGTTCAACAATGTTGCAATGACAACACTGCAAAGTCAGATATTTGCGACAAAAAACAAACTGCTACCACTTTGCGAATGCTATTCCAATCTGAACCAAACTTGCTAGGATTGATGATAGTCAATCCCTGAAGATGCCTATATGAAAATATTCACTTTCAAAAACAGTGCCCCCTGTTGACGGCAGACAATATGACGTCTGGTATTTCGCTACAACAACAAACTCATGGGGACTCGCGAGCCGTCAAGCTCGAACCCGTTAATTACCGCTTGCGGTACTAGTTACAATTACAATTGGGTTCTTGCAACCAAGTTGCTCGAACCCTAATAATTCCTGGAATAACAATATGTACTCGCCCACTGCGTGGGCTCGGACCCCGCGCGCACTGTGTGCGTGCCCGGTCCTCGGTCCTTGCACACTACTGTGTTTGTGCACGGTCCTAGGTCCTTGCACACTGCTGTGTTAGTGCTCGGTCCATGTTGCTAGAATTTCAATAGGTCCTCGCACACTGTGAGAGTGCTCGGTCCCTAATAATAATAATAATCCTTCCAGTTTCAATAGGGTTCTTGCAACCTTGTTGCTCGAACCCTAAAAATACAACAAAATAAAAACTAGAACCAAAACAAAAAAATACAACAAAAATAAATACAAGAAACAAAACCAAAAAATACAACAAAATAAAAACTAGAACAGAAACAAGAAAAATACAACAAAAATAAAAAATAGACACACTGAACCTTTTTTTTTTTGTTTGTTTTTTGTTTTTTTTTTGGGTTGTTTTTTTTTAATTTATTTATTTATTTATTTATTTTTTTAACACACTCACACACACACACACAGACACTCATGTCCTCCTGGCCCTGGACGGATATTTCTTTCTTGGGCTGAAGCCAAGCCTCACTTTGATTTTCTTGACCAGCAGCTGTGAGGGAGAGGGCCCATACTTCCGTGGGGTAAGCTTCAAAACAAAGAAAAGGTACACATGAGCTTAGTGAACTTGGACTGTGGTGTGATAGCAATTGCAAGGTTTTATTTTAACTTACCTTCTGATCCATCTCCTCCTCTGCAGTGTAGTGCGTGGAGATGGCGGGCACAGAGGTGGAGGGCGTGGAGGTGGAGGGCACAGAGGTGGAGGACACAGTGGAAGCAGATGAGGGAGCATGTGTTCCTCTTCTTAGTGACATGCACACAAAGAGCTCCCTCATCTGCTTCGCTCGGGTCAAGGTGATGTGGAGGGATTAGAAGCGTTCTTGTGTCCTAACATCACGGCACATGAACGTTGCCACATGCTGGCGTACCTCTGAATCGTTGGATTCGAAATTCTAGAGAAAAGAAAATGAGGCATTAATGAACAAGTTTCAGTGAGACGAACACAACTGACAGTCCACAAATTGACCAAATCCTCATCATGTGTTTTTGACACTTACATAGGTAGCCACCGCCGACCTAATGTCCATGAGGGTGGGCGATCCCCTCAAGCCCATCTCTTTCCAGGCCTTCCGGAAATACTTGACCAGATCCTTGGCCTCGCCGCGGCCAAGGGCGGAGAAAAAGTAATGGTTTGTGGGGACCGCCCGCTGTCGGAAGCGGAGCCACTCGGTGCACCACCCATATTCTTCACTTGTTAGATAAATCTGATAAACAGTTTTGTGCTCCATCACCTGCAGGAGACAAAGTATGACACCGCCAATTTGTAAGTGTGGTACATGAACAAAAATTGACGTCTAAGTGTTGGGAAAAGTTTGGGAATGAGAATAAAATGATACTTACATTCACCAGGTAGCCCGCCCTTTCGTCTCCCAAGGCGTCCTTGACCTCTTTTACTTTAATTTTCGTGAGCACTCCTGACCTGTGGCCATATATACACAAAAGGTAGGCCGCCAGGTAGCCAAAGAACCTGTAGCGGGTCCTGGGGTCTCTGGCTGGCGCCTTTCTCATGTCCTCTGTAATTAGAGTAAGAGAGAGAAGAGAACCCTTGGACATGCACACTTAAAGCTTTTAGGCTCTGACAAAAAGTGTGTGAGAGAGAAAGAGAGAGAGAGGCAATACAGACTCACTATGCAATTCAGGCATTTTCGCCCTGGCCAAGGCCTGACACTGGGCCAGGTCCTCCTTGGACACCAGCCGCTGCTGCTTGTCCTGTTTAACAAGCGACTGGTGTCCAAGGAGTTTCCTCCCAATGTCTCTGTAAACCTTTCGCAACTCCCTCACGAGGACATTGACCTGGGAACTTTTCAGGCGGGAGTACTTTGGCAGTGTGTCCCTCAGGTGTTCGAGGAACGAGATGGCCTGGCCCACATACAGCGCAACTGTCGTTGGGGCCAGGCCAACATTGCGCAGGAGAGCAGGGTAACTGTAGAAAGAAGACCAGTCTGGATTTAGTTTCAGTCACATCTTTCCAATACTTCATCATCATCATCATCATCAACCCCTAAGCAAAAGACTTGCAAAGAAGGAACATGCTTATCCTCCATGCATTCACTACTTACAACTTCAGGAGGGGGACGTTGAACAAAAATGTCCAGTCCCAAAGCGTCAGGGAAGGGCAGCCGAGGCAAAGATATTTTACAAAGACCTTGGCCCGGCTGACCTTCGTCTGAGCATTCTCCCTCATTTTTTTCGTTCCCTCGGGGCAGTATGTAAATTGAGCATACTCCTCCATGTATGCATCTGAAATGATGAAACACACATGACGATGAATGTAGCGAGAAAACACTCAACACACACCTGCACACATACACAATGTGTTAACTCTTACTCATGGAGGTGCCAAACTCAATGGCCCGAATTAACGAGCCCCTGCTTCGGCCAGAGAAATATGGCCGCATAGCACGGAACAGTTTATGTTGTTCACGTGTCCAACGTGACTGCTCACTCTCCTGGAAAAGCAAAACAAAACATCAATAACACCTCTACCACATGACCACATGTGCTCAATGATTCTACACTAACCTCCTCATAGGCTGTGTCCGCCTCCTCTTCCTCTTCCTCCTCCTGCCTCTTCTTCTTCTTCTTCTGTCGGGAGTTGAATTAAGTTAAGTACTTTGGACTTGGGCAAAATGATAATGATAATGACAATGAATTACACTACTCTATTATCTTCTCACCTGACGGGGAGAGGAAAGGTGTCGCTGCTTTTCCACCCTCTTCAGCAGCAGCCGTGCGGCGGCTCATCTTTTTCCTCCTCCTCCTCTTCCTCTGAGTCAGAGTGAGGAAGGACCGGAGCAGGGGACGGCTGTTGCTGCTCCTCCTCTTCCTCCTCCTCACTCCCAGATGAGGAGGAGGAGCTAACTGCTGGCCGGGCAGGGGGCTGCGCAAACAGCTGCTCAAGGCTGGGGCGCTGGCGACGCGGAGCTACTTTTTGGAACGCTCTCAGCTGTCTCTGAAGAGGGAAAAACAAACAGCAAAAGAAAACAGGACTACAATTATTGACAACGCAATGATTGCATTATTCAAAGACATTAAACATGGATAGAATCTATAATTACTATGTTTTTTTCATTCATCACAATGAGGTCAGCATTGAGACGCGTCACCTCCAGCTTCCTCTCCAGCTCTCGGACCCTTGCCC
>NW_025321363.1:0-35789 GCF_019176455.1 Solea senegalensis
TTAATAAATGATTGATGTTTACCAGATGTCATTTAACATGGTTGATGTGTGAATGGCATAGAACACAAGATCCATGAACACATTCCTTCAATAAACACAAAAGACACGTGTTGCAGCACAGTATTTGATTTGAGCTCAGTGTCAGTCATTTCTGTCGATTGTCTCTTTTCCCCTGCTGTGAGTAGAGCCCAACCAGTTAGGTTCAGCTGAACCAGAACCAGAAGGAGGAGGAGACTCAGGGGTGACAGTGTGGTGTTGTTGTGCAAATGTGTTTGCAGGCTCCCATGTGTCATCCCAGGTTTTGCCACTGCAAAGTATCAGAACACAACAAGTTGTTATCAGACAGTGCAAACTTTAAGATCATGTTTAAACAAAGCAAAACAAAACACTCAAATGAATGGATTTCATTCATGATTAAGAGTGTTTTCATTTACAGACATTCAGTTTGTTGAAGTGGCTCAATGTAACTGAAGAGGAAATTGAAAAAGTCCACTTTTTGGGGTCAGGGTCAAAGGTCGGTTATGTGGTCTAATAAGGAGCTATGACATGAACACTTGAAGAAACAGAGTGAGTTTCAACATTTGAGTATTCTGTATTCTTGATGAGATTGAAAGAAAAACACCTTGGCCTGTAACACACAGACACATGACTTTTGTGCATTGTTTTTTTATTATGCTCTGCGTAAAAAAAAAGAAAAACACTAGAAAAGGTTTGAGGCTGTTTCAGAAAGCAGGAAACTCTGAGCCTAACAGCTAAAATACATGGGAAATGGATGTGGGACGTGTACATATGCAGGATGCAATGGGTTTGTTTGACCTGCTACAGTCAGTGGCCTGTGGTTGCTGCCAGCTTCAATGTGTGCATGTTGAGTTGAGCTAAGTCATAATGAAGTTTGTTCTGAAGGTTTTAGAAGCTTGGCTACTTCACTTGCCTTCTGGTACAATGAGGTATTTATCTTCATCATTTGAAACAGATTGTACTTGTTTTCTACACTGTTTGATGTCGGAGGGCTGCATAGCTGCACGTCGAGAAGAAAAAGACATGAGCTGTGGAAACATTCAGTAGGGTCGTGGCTCCAAAAGCCATGTAACACTTTCAATTAGATACTGTATAATCGGGCATGCTGCAGCAGCCATGTCACACCACATGCACCCCATGTATTTTCTCTCTCTCAAGTTGTCGGATTCAGGACTGAAACTCTGAGTTGGTTGAACCTGACGGAATTCATGTTCATGGTTGTTACGTCCCCGTTACAGCCCACGTGACAATGGTAAACAAAAAAAGCCTTCAGAAATGGATCTCTGATACTACCATTCTAATGCATGTATATGCAGATTGAGAAGATTTCTCTGTAAATAAAACAGTTACATTGGTCAAAAGTATCAATAACTTCACAATAAAGTTTGATTCTGTGTTCCATTAGTTAATCATGGAACATACTTACATTTCCTTGAATCAAGATTTGCTATTCACAGTCTATTTAAGAGAGTCATTGTTTCTTCTTCACTCAGAAATATTAACATATAGGCTTATCACAAATATGATTTGGATTGTATTTTTTCTTCATTTTATAAATTCTTTTCTGGCGAACAGTGGGAACATTTACATCCTGAGTGAAAGAAACAAATAGTTAGTAACGCTTCACACCCATTTAGAATTTTAAAACTGAGATCTTACATTATATACACAATAAACATTGTAGTGGAACTTATAAAAAAAAGCACATGCATTATGCTGAGTTGAGAAATATAATCAAGAGATGGAATCAATGTTTTTATGGACTGAATCAATCAGGAAACAGCTTATGTGATACACAGAGAAACCAATGGTTTGTTGAAGAAAACCTGCCGGCCATCAGGTTCTGTTCACAGAGTCATGTAGTTTAAGGTAACTCTCCTTCTGGAAATGGAAATGGAGTTCCCTAAAATTCCCACTGCTATTCCTAAGTCTTCTCCTCTTCCTCATCTTTCTTACTGCTTCTTCCTGCCCTGTTATCCTTCATGTATTCTAATATCGCTGCTGACACTGCTCTCATCCTCACTGCAAAATGCTGCTGGAATAGGTTCCTACAACCTATCTACCCCAGGCACTACACCTCTTTTCCCCACAATTGTGAGGATAGCTCTCAGCTACCATGGGCTCACCAAGTTCAAACAGGAGGTGCAGCAAATACATGAGACATGTGCTACTTTTGTTATGGTCCTACAAACATGCTGCAACACTTTCTTGGACTCTTCATGAAACAGTAGTGGAGATAGAACAATTGTGTATGAAGTCTTAGCACATAGAGCAAGGCAACCAGCACACTTTCACTTCTTCTTTCCCCTACACACACACAGATAAGGAACAATCATTTGAGCTGTTCATACAACCACTGGATAGTTGTATCTTTGAAAGGCAAGAATGACTCACTGAGACAAACAAGAAACCAAATGAAGAATATAGAAAATGAACATGCTATAAAATCTTACCTCATGTATCCTTCTCCCAGAAATTGAGCCAAACTGGAATATTTTCTGTCTACTACATTTTCGACAACCTAATATGAGGAAAAGAGAAGAAAAGTTTATGAAGCCATGAATGCAATGCTTTGTAGCTTCATCAAATATCAAAGTACTGACTTTTTAGTCAAGAAGTGGATTTATGTTAGGTGATCTGTATTCTGTTTTGTCCTTTGTTTTCGCCACACTGCAAGATGAACCGCACTGGGTTTTCATAGGACTGAAGTCACATTGTCAAAACTCTTCATAAACTTAATGTTTACTGTTTTCATAACTGTTAAAACATATTCAAAACACTTAGAGTTCTTGAATTTCTGCACTAACCATGTTGAAATATATATATGTAGAAAATATCTTAGTATAAATGAATCCAAGATAAAATGAAATAATCATTCCAAACAGCTGCCAAATCCAGGAGAGAGGAAGGACTAGCGTCACATTCCTGTACAGTATAAATCATTATACTACACGTGTTGCTTTGTTGTGTAATTATTATAGTTGCAGCCCTGGAATTTCATCAACTTGTTTTTGCTTTCAAAAGTACTGTAAATGACTTGACACAGAGATATAGACAAAGGAAATGGAAGCAAATGAAATAATATTCTTAACGTGTAACAAATAGTTAGTTGATCCTACGTGTCAAAAACTGAGATCATACATTATATACACAATAAACATTGTAGTGTACTTGTACATGCATTATGCTGGGCTTTTGCTGGACAATGAATGCGCTTCCATGCCAATTCTTTGATGGACTGAATCAATGAGGAAACGGCTTATGTGATACACAGAGAAAGTAAAACATTTGTTTTCCTTTGCTTGGTGCGTACCTTTACTCAATTTCTGCTAGTTGTTACAATGTGTTACGTGTGACAGTGTGTGTTTTCTGGCTGAGAATTGTTGCCAGTGTTTTGGTCCAACAAGCTGATTTTGACGCATGAAATGTTTTGCTGGTTTGAGAGGTGAGATTAACTGTTTGGACAAGATGCATTTTGGTAATGCGACTGCATGTGGCTTCACTACTGATCACTGCAAGTTAGCAAAGACAAGTCAGAAATCAACATTAATCATGTCTCTGGTTAATGTTAATGTAAACTGTGGCCGCTTCAGAGTGCCAACCAACACTCAGGTCATTAAATATAGAAGAATAGAATATTGTGTACTGGATCCTGATTCAATGACCCGAATGAAGCCTGGCTTTTCCAACCAATAATTGCCCAAAGTCAAATGAGTCTGGGAGCCCATTTATTAATGCATGTGTAACCCAGGTTACTAGGCCCTTATTAGAAGTCCACTTACCAGTTAATTGGTCAGATCAATAAATTAAGAAATTCATATTATTTTATGTGACGGACAAATAGAGTTTGATTTAAAATAATCTTACACCAAATGAATAAATATGATTTATGATTTAAATCCAAAATATGTCAATAAATATATTAAAAAAAAATATATATATATATATATATATACATAATGTTTGTTTATATCTGCTTAAAAGGAATATTTTGTTCATTTCAAGTGTGTCGAATGTGCCTTTCTCAAAGTGTACAATATACGGGTGACATGAGGAGTTCACGTCACGTGACGCAGCGTAACCAATCACACGCTGTCAGGATGTACGTGCACTTGTGTTTTCATTCTCTCACTCTCTCTCTGCCGAACTGTCGTCAGGGTGGCTACATGCTAGTCTTTTGCTGCAGATGTTATTGTTTTATGTGAGAGAGTCAGATATTCAAGCGTCTGAGTTTCATCCTCAGTGCAGAGAGCGAAGCCTTTTGCCGTGGGTTGATTAGCAAATAGAAAATAATACTTATCTTTGTTTTTGTTGTTGGTCCTTGATGTTCTTCGTCAAAAAAAATGTTAAAACAAATGTGTGTGTGTTACCTGGACTTCTTCATGGAGGGTCCAGGTTCCTCCTTCAGCCAGTCTCTTCTCTTTGTCGCCGATTCCCTCCCGACCCCCACTCCCCACACAAAACATTATATTACCGGGCCAACACAATTTGTCATTAAACACAACATATAGACACACACGCTATAACCAGCCAATACATACCAATACATGGTCAATCACATATTTACAATCATCAACACAAATAAGTTAGTTAAAAATATGTGAGCAATGGAGGACATGCCAGATGCCTCTACTTGCACCCATACACAATGATCCACATTTGTGCATAATAAATAAATAAATAAATACACATACACAATAAATAGTTCATATAAAAACATGTCGCAGTATGTATTGGCTGGTTTTACACATTCAGAACACAGTACACTGGCTGGTGATAACTGTAGTATGTCTGCAGTACACCAGCCTGGAGGCATGTTTGTGGCTGTGAGATGTAGATGTGGTCGAGCAGTGTCTGCTTTTCCGTCGTTGCCGTTGTTATTAGTTGGGTAAAGCCTCTGGACTGAAACACCTCTCTGATGGATTTCTTGCCTCCTGAAAGTAGGTCCTCGTTAAAGTCCCCACAAACAATGACAGGCTGGTGATTCATCATGTCCAAACTGTCCAAGAGGCTTTGCAAGTTTGGCAGGAACTTGGCCAGACTGTAATTTGGAGGCTTGTACACAGTCGCGATTAACGCTTTGACTGGTCCCTCAACTTTGACGACAACAAATTCCAGATCTGTGACGTTTTGGATGTATCGACGGGCCTCAGCCCGAAGATTATTCCGACAGTACACTGCGACCCCACCTCCATCCTTTGTAGCCATGTCTGTGTAGTGTGTGTACGACGTGTGTCTGTTACGCATGAACACGTTGTACCCGTCCAAGTGTAACGTCTGGGGCACAACGGATCCGGACAAATGTGTTTCTGTCACACACAAAACATCAGCGAGCCTGAGTTCATGATGGGCTCTGATGTCGTCCATGTGACAGGTCAGTCCTTCTGTGTTGTGGTGGATGACCGTGAAAATGGTTTGCTCTGCCAATGGGACGCGGTGCAAGAGTGGCATTACACCGTGGAATGAAGCTCTGCTCATACCCTCGAGTGCAGACGTGATGTGAGGATTGTGAAAGAAATTCTGGAGTCATCAGTGTTCAGTGAATCATCTCTTTACTTCATGCATAAAGGAGAGACCCTGTCACCAAGAAGGTCTGAATGTTCTCTCTCGTTTCTCAAGAAGGCTCTACCATTTATACAGAAACATCAAAGTAAAACAAAAGCAGACACAAGAAATAACGTTTATGACCCCATTAGATGTTACCTAATGTTTACGACGACTAACAGATACCATTATGTGGAACCCTTACGTTGACCCTTCCTTATCATACACTTTCCCCAGCCTCCATTCACAGCTTGACTGTTCGTAGATAGTTATCTTAACCACTACAGGAAACAGAGGAAAGACTGGTTATTTCCCACAGGATCTGCATAGATTTTACTTTCCTCAAAGTCGGTGACGTTCAGTCCTTGAAGCGATGTGGTCCGACTCTGGGCCACATAGGCCATTCCGGGCTCAAACACGCGCTTCAGACTTACCACCGCCGACTGTAGGGTCATGCCTTGCACTTTGTGGGCTGTGCATGCAAAGGCTAGCTTCATTGGGAACTGTCGTCGCACCATTCTTTTGTGACTAATTTTTTCCTCCCATTTTTCAATGTAGGCCAGATTGTCAGATGGCCCCAGGATCTTTTTCCGGAATCTCTGACCCGCCGAAGGATTATCCAGTTGGAGTCCAAGCAGCGTCACGGTCGTCTTTCCGTGCGATCCGGGTCTGGTCACAATGTGTGCGATCGTTCCAAACGTCCCATTGACAAGTCCATCTTCGACGTCGAGATTTCTCGTGACCATGACGCGCACTCCCGCAGCAGCTTGCAAGATGTCAGGCAGGTCTCTGCTGCGCATAGGCCTGCATGCATCCAGTCCGGGGATTTTTTTTGTAGTTATCTGCCGGAATGTTAACGATGTCTCGGTGGAAGGCAGCGACTGTGGCGGCATTGTGGGCGTCCACCTCTTTGTTCGTCGCAAAAATGTGCAGCGCTTGAGGTGGACAATCACTGACGTCAGTGGCGACTGTGGCGAGCAAGGTTCCGTCTTCACTGGCGAGTGGCTCCGTCTTTGGCTTCACCCTAATCCTGTTGAGCAGTTGTGCGAACGCGAGGATGTCTTTCTGGCGCATGATCTCTGTGAGATTGACCATCTGGAAGTAATCTTTCCAGAGATCCAACACAGTCTCCTCATACACGCACAGTGGTTTGGCTTTACCGGGGGGTGGCAACTGGTAAAAGTCTCCCACTGCCAGAATAGACATCCCTCCAAATGGTTTCCTGTTGCCTTTGATCTGCTGGAGTCTCCAGTGGACGTAGGCAAACAGCTCCTTTGAAACCATCGAGATTTCGTCGATGACGAGAATCTCTGCGTTCGCCAGCGTTGCTCTCACCTCGTCCAGTGCATTCCCAAGGCCCTGGTATGGCGGCTTCAGGTTCCTTGGCAGCTTCAGGATGGCGTGCAAGGTTTTACCCAAGATGTTGAACGCCGCCGTGCCAGTGAATGCTGTGAGCAACACAGTGGGCTGGGACATGTCGGCGAGGTTGCGGATTTTGGGCAGCTGGCGCAGGATTTTGGTGGCTTCCTGGTGTATTGACTTGATGAGGTGGGATTTGCCACAGCCAGCTCCGCCAGAGACGAGGTAGAAAAACTGCAGCGGGTCTTACCTCGTATTTCTCTGGCACACCAGACATCCACACTTCCTCTGCCTCTGGTGACATGTTCTTCAACCGGCTCATCGGGTGACTCATTTTCAGAGCATTGTCATCAGTCTGGACAAAGACAATATTCCGGGTGCATTTCTTTAAAGGCAAGCAGCATGTCCGTGCCACGGCCTCTTGAGAGCTGACCTCTCGGTGTTTGGAGTAGGCCTGCATGATCAGCTTCATCTCGTCGCGCTCGTTGACGTTCCTCTTCTTCACGTCACTGACGACTGACTTGAGGTGCTCGGTCATCTCATGCTCAGATTGTCAGATCAAACACAGCATCCAAGTATTGCTAATGAGTGAGATTGCATTTCTCATGCAGCTCCGTCAAGGTGCGAATGAAGCATTGGGATCACACAGCAGGTTCCTCAGTGGCTTCAGTTTGTCCCGGGCCTCTCTCGGGTTTTTTCACAAGTGCGGCCTTCTTTTTGACAGCACTTTTGGCTTCGTTTCCACGCCTGCTCTGCTCCTCATGGTCATCCTTTCCACCGTCATTGTCATCGTCTTTGTCGTCCTCTTCGTCGGGGTTGGGGGTGTCGTATGTCAGAATGGTTTTGTCCATGGGCAATTTAGGGAACCCGAATCTGCACTCCACATTGCCCTTCTTGCACGACTTGGAGTGGTTTCTGCTGTGCACTTGCACCTCAGAAACAATTTTGTGCAGCTCGGGGTCCGTGTCTGGGTCGGGCTTCTCACACGATATGTACCGGTCGACGAATCGGTACACATCCTCGTCCATGCATTCTCCCAACACTGGTGCGTCTTTGATCCAAACCAGCATGTGAATGTGTGGGCTTCCTCGGGCTTGAAACTCCACACGATAGAAGTAATCCTTCACTTAACCGATGGGTTGAGCAGGAGACATGGTCAGGCTCGTCATGAGCGCATCCACTCTCTTCTCAAACATCTGCATGACAGTGACAGGATTACTCCGGAGAATGTCACACTTGGCGTTCCAGTCCAGCTCAGAAAAATGCACACCTTCACCCTGTTGAGCTTTGATCCCCTCTATGACTTCAGGCCATCTCATTTCGGCAGCTGAAAACGTGAGGAAGAATGTTGGCTTGCCCAACTGTCTGGCCATAGCGTGGAGGTCCTTCAGCGTTTTGTTCCAATAAGCTGGAGTTCCTCTCAGGGGCTGCATGAAGCGCGTCACGTCCTGATTTTGGATCAATTTTTCCACCTCATTTTTGTCCTGCAGCATGCGGTTGGAAATCCTGCGACCATCTTTTGACTTGGTCTTGCCTTTGCGCATTTGGATGGACATGCTGCTGTTAGCCAAATGAGTTTCCGTGACAAACTGGGCAAAGAAAAGGTAAGACTGGTCGCCTGCGAATCTGAAGTCGGCAGAAAAGAGTCTTACGTTAAAATAAATACTTGGTGACAATTTGATCGCTCTAATTTCGTCCAATGTGTTTTGTCCTGTTTGGAACTGCACAGGAAATGCCATGGATTCTAATTTGGGTATGGTAAAAATGCCTACGGGTCTGTTGCCTTGGGCGGGGGCAATACTAAATATCCCACTACCGTAGGAGAGTATTTCCTGTGCCATGTCAGGGGGCATCGTGGAGACTTTCAAAGGTTGCACTCTCGTCGATATTGATCTCATGATATTCAGAGTGTGTCTCCTTCAGTGTTGCTAGTCCAGCTAGCACATTCTTCATGTTGACCGTGTAGAAGTGTTGATGACCTTTGTACCTGATGTGTCTCTTCAGCTTGACCTGCAGCAGCTGGGCTTCAGGGTTGGGTCTTGGGAGACAGTTGACGGTTGTTTCCACCTCTGACGGCACACACACGACAGCACCGCGTACTGCTCTTTGCTGACCTTTGGGCAAGGCAACAATCTTCGCAAAAGGCAGGATTTTTGCAATCAACTGCCTTTCAAGCACATTCAGATCAGCTAGCTCGGGGGGGATGGGTGCTAACTCCAGCTTGTTGGCCACGGCCATGGATGGCATCTGTCTTCTCGTCAGGTGTCCGTCACAAGTCGGGCAGATCCACTCCTGCAGTCTCTCCTCTGGAACGGTGCAAGGCGCTGAGCATTCGCCGCCACACACGTGAACATACTTACCCGTCAAGCAAGCAGATGCCACAGGTGTTTTTCACATACAGTGCAACATTGGATCTGTTGCACTGCTTGACTTGATTGGGAAAGAGGAGTCGATGGCAGACTGTGCAGACACGTGTGGGTCCCTGGTGAATGGTTTCACGGAATGCAAATATCGCCGCTTCCATCACAGGGTCGACAACAGGCTTTGGCGTTTTCTGCTGGCGGTGTCTGAAGAGCTTGTATTTTGCGTTTATTTTCATTGCACGCTGCAACCTGTAATTTGAAAGGTTGCATTCGAAGCCAACTTGTTTCTTCTGTGTTGGGCACAGCTCCGTTTATGGTGCAGTCTGAAGTCTGGGTCACTGTGATATCTCGTGTGAACAGTTGTCATCTTTTTGAGCCTGTATTTCTGGTCACGTGCATACCTTCTTGTGTTGTATGCTTTCTTGCTCTCGCTGACATCCGGATTAGTTTTGTATCTCTGGGCCATGTGTTTTTTGTGTCTACTCTGAAAATCAGGATCTCTGTATCTCAGAGCTATGTATTTTTTTAGTCTGCTCTGAAAATCAGGATCTGTTTTGTATCTTCTTGCCATTCTTTCTTTCTTTTTGTCTTGAACATGAGGATTGGCATAATACCTCTTGTATGACAACAGTCTCTGTTTGTGGTAGTGACGGTCTTCCACATACTTGGTTTTCATAGCTTGCTTTTTTTTTACTCGAAATTCTGGGCAGGTGGCATATTTGCGATTAGCGGACTGTGTGTTTTGTGACGGAAACGGAAGACAACGTAAGTTGTGTTATTAGCATCCGTGGCACTAGATCATGCCATTAGCCACGTATATTTGGCTAAATGTTATTGTGAGCTTACACATTACTGAACTCCCGTGTCCCTGTCTCTTCTAAAGCAAAACTTGGACAGATGAGAGCCGTGTATTCTGCCTTGTGTCCGGAGTGTGTGTGTGTGTGTGTGATGCTTGAGCCTCTGGTGAGTCAACTTATTTGAATGTTAGTCTGATGAAGTTGAAATGTGCATCTGCTAATATTAATATGGATTAATGAGGCATTCATTTCATGTATGTTGTGTTTAAAAAGATATAAAAATGTTTTATATTACAGTGTTTTACTTACATTACCCCCACTCTGTGTGTTTTCTCTGAGAGTGAGCGGCGATAAAAGAAAATGTTTTATGTTAATATAGAGAAATGTGTTCAGTTCATTTAGAGAAGTTAAAAATAATTATGAGGAAACAATGTTACAATGTACATATATGAATCGTGTTTATATGCATTTATTTACATTTAAAAGTATATTTTATTTATATGAATATTACAGTAATCCTCTCTGGGTCTTTTTCCTTTGTATGGATTCCTGGGTTGAGAGCTGCATGAAAACTTCTTCTTCTTCTGCTGGGATTCCTCCCATTTTGTAAAGGTAGACGGGAACCTCAGTAGTCGTGGCGAGCTACCCAAAACAGAGACTGTGATTTGTTCTGTGGCTGGATTTATTGCCAACTGTTGTTAACATCTCATGTGTCGCTGACAATTTAAATTACTTTGGTCTATTTTTTTATTTTTTTTGTTTTGTTCTTTAAATCAACACAATATAATACCTTTAAAACGCACCTGTTGGTTGTGTGAATTCTTTATTCTGTCACTCAATGCATATTGCTAATACTCCTTTCTCCCATAGCGATCTAGACTTCTGGTTCCTGGCCCATGAGGTAATTAGTGCACCGATAGAATAAACATATCTGTATCTCCCAGTCTTTATCATCAACAGTTATAGCTGAGGTGGGTTACACATGCAAAACAAAACTTACCCTTTTTCTTCTTAAGCCCCTCCTTTTTTAACTGGGAGTCATTTCCTCTCTTCCTCTTCTTCATTGCTGCAACAGTGGTAGAGGTAGAACAAGAAGAAGAAGAGAGACGGACAAGGGACAAGGTTCAGGACAAATACAGTCTCCTCGGTGTGGTCACGTTGCTCCATGGTGAGGCTGCTGTGCTGCTCCTCGTCCTGGCTGTGGCCCATACCCTCGACGGGGCTGTCACCCTGCTCCATGGTGGGGTTATCAGGCTCTGCTGATGGGTCAGTGTTGGGCTGCTGTTCTGTTGAGGTCATTCAAATATATTTTTCAATTTTTCTCAAATATATGTTTCAAACAAAGGCATTCTGAACAAAAAATCTTGCTCTTACCCTTAGTCAAAAGAAATTCATAAGCCCTCCTTATCTTCTCCAAGAAGTTTTTGGTGGTAGATGTGAGGGGCAAATGGGTTATTATGTCAGCTACCCACTTGTTAGAGGCCTTCTTGTCTTTTTTCCCATAAATAAAATGGGCTTGTAGCCTATGGCCTCAAGTTTTCGCACCTGAAAGAAAGTAACCAGTTGGCACACATTAGTTAAACCCACAGCATGATTGGACACTTTAGTACTGTAGCAAGCATTTAATGGCAGTTAATGGAGTACAGTGGAAGAAAAGGAGCCGCAACTTGTTTGATTTAGATCAAATGAATAAAAATGAGCCTTTTCACTTACTGCAATACGGGCTGAATCAATAATGCGGCCAACATTCCGGTTTGGGACGATACCTTGACCCCACTTGCTGTCCAATGATGCTGTCTTTTCCTTCAACTTCTTCTTCATTGACAGGCTCACATAACACATGCTGCAAGTTTTGAGGCTTGCAGCATTGAGTGTCTGGCAAGATGGACAGGGCCTGAACTTTGGACGTGTCATGACACACACTGATATAAACAAAAACAAGACAGATAACAAGATATTTTTTTACAGACAAGAACTTAATACTGACAGAAAGATACACAAACAGCAACAGAAAGACTGACAAGTACAACACAGCACGGGCAGGATAACAAGACAGACAGACGTGGCTCTAAAAAGTGCCGTTGGTTTGCGTTTTAGAAACGATGCTTCAAGGAGGGACAAATGGAAGAAGACAATTGAAGGACCTGTTGGAGAGAAAACACTTTGAACCAACTATTCAGAATTGAATATACTTAAGACTACCAACATACTGACCGTTCACACTAGTCATTTCAATTCAATTCAATTCAAATGGGCTTCATAGGCATGCAGGTTTAAATAACAATGAATCACTACTCTCCATTTATGATATGCTGGACTGCTAAGTTATAAAGCAATTATGTATAGCCTATATTCTATTCTATTTACATTGTACTATTTTACTATGACTGTGCCCAGAATGATTCCATTGTGCTCGGGACCACAATGGAAATGAGCCTATGGGCTTTATTGTGTCATCCCTGACTATTTTGTATTTGAATCTATGACACAGAGTGCTTGATTCATACTATATCAATAATGGTCAAATCAAATCAATCAATCCAAACTTTGACCCAGTAAGCCAGTGTACAAATGGTTCTGTGTACACTTCTCTCTTAGATCAGGGCAAAGCCTACCATCAAGGCTTCACTGCTCAGGGTTCCAGGCGCCCCGTGGGTCTGTATGAATGGATCAGAACGCCCTGTGACACACTGAGGGATGACCTGCAGGCATATTGCAAGTATTCTGTTTATTGACTTTGCACAGAAGATTTATGTCGTTGCTTCATAAAAACTGTGAAGAATATTGAAGCTGCACTGGTTTATGGAAAATGTTCATTGGTAATGTGCTTTATGCTGTTTAATGGTACAATGTTATTGTGTTTCTAACCAGAGGCTTTTGCACTGAAAATGTTTGAATGTGATGAGTGTAATCATTACAGACTTTACTGTAAATGCAGTAAACCTCATACTCTGATGTGATAGAGTGTACATTAGAAATGGGACGTGTTTATGACTGAAACAGGAACTGACACTCGGGAAAACGTTATGTTATTTTTCTATGTGACCCATTAAAAATGCAAACACATAATAAGTTGAAAATAGAAAGAAATTGGACAGTGCAGTGTGGTTTTTATTATTATTTATTTAACCTTTATTTCTCATTGAGACACAGGCTCTCATTTCCAAGAGACAACTGTCAGACAATCACAGAACAACACAGTTACAGACAGACAGCACAACAATAAAGGAAATGTCCAAAATGTCACGTGAACAAACACATTCAAACACCGTCTCCAGTGACTCTAAAATCTAAATGTTAAATGTGTCCTCTGGGTACAGGAAATCAAAACTGTACCAGTGCAGAATGGTATGACATTATGAGAATGAACACACTTCACTAAGAACATGGTTCTTATTTCCTAGGTTTAACTTCTTGGGGAGCAGGGTTGCTTAAATATTTGTGGCCCACGTTGCTGAGATAGGAGTAGAGAGATCTGGTCCTCACGAAGAACCCAGGACCCTCCTGGTTTGAAGAATGGACACAAAGACCTCATCAATGACTCTGATGACTGGGAAGAGGAAGATGAACTCTAACTTCCAAGTCTGTGTTGCTCTGAAGGTCCATCAATCTGACCTCTGACCTCCAATAACATGATCATACATGGAAGGAAACACCTTTCTAGTAAGATTTGACCTCCTTGACATTTGGTAGCGTGGTTCAGTACATTCAGAACATGTTTAAATCCAGGCTTTTCCACCTAAGGTCACTTTTCTGATGCTACAAACACGTCTATAGCACTAGTTACCGCTTTAGTGCAAGTTGAATTTAGAGCAAGTTTTGCTCCAAATGAGGACAGAAGAGTTATCTGTGTTAACAGAGTTGTTTTCAGAGTTATGTCTACGACCTCATGATGCATGTGGAGACGTCCTGTGCTTTGCTACTCACACATAACATGGTTTACACACCATGACAAGAACATTGTTGACAACATTCACAGGGGAACACAAAATATTTCCATACCAGTGATTTCAGAGAATTCTATTGCATTTATGACATATATTATCTCAAGGCACTGTACACAGACAACATCATGGAGCACTACAGACTACAGACCCAGCCAGGGACCAGTTCATCCGAGCCATAACCCCCAGGAGGCTGCGCATTCAGACCCATCTCGCCCATCCCCGCTCCTTACAAGAGGCTTTGGAGCTGGCTCTGGAGAGGGGGACTGTGGAGGGCGGGACCAAAGCGGCCCTGGAGAAAGTGATCCTACGGTGAGAACCGCTGCATGCGCTGACATGACGGAAGTGATCCGGAGTGCCACACGCCCTCCCCAACGCCCCCTGCTCTGCTGGGGATGCGGACACCCTGCCCGTATTGGATCACAGCCCCATTCTCCCTGCACCTACTATCCCACAGACAGTGACTGACCCCTTCCCACCACACACACCTTTGACTACACAGGGGCATAGCCCCACCCTCCCATTCTGCTCTTATCAATGAGGCCGAATGAAATAAATCAGGTTGTTCAACTCCAGGAAAGTCTCAGAGACATTAAGTCCTGGATGACCTGTAACTTTCTACTTTTAAACTTTTATACTCGGCCCTAAACACCTCAGAGAAAAACTTTCTGATCACATTGTCACTTGAGATGACATCACCATGGCTTCCAGTTGTGTCCACTGTGAGGAACCTTGGAGTTACTTTTGACCAGGAAATGTCATTTGATTCACACATAAATCTCATTTCAGTGTAACCTGGTTAAGAATCCTTACTAAAAAAAATAATGAATAATTAATGAATTATAAAAGTTCATATTTGGTTAAAATGTTATTAAAAGTGTATTAAAAATGTAAAAGGAGTAGTTCATAAAGGTTAAATAGGTTGATAAAAGAGTATGGTGTAATAAATGACATAAATATTCATGTTTAAATATTTCATTTTATTTTGATGGGGAGAGAGGAAGTTCTGATTGAGAAGAAGCGTGATCCTGGTCACTGATTTGATAAAGGTGTGATTGACAGGTTCAGACCGGAGGTGAGCGAGTGAAGAGTGTGTGGTTTTTGGGGTAAACTTGACAGAGAGAGCGAGCGACGACGACGTGAGTGTGAAATTTTATAAAGATAATAAGTTAAGTGTGTAGTTTTGCGTGTCTAAGAGATTGTCTGCTCGACTCTCGGAACCTGGACATTGAAGCTACTGTTGTTTTGGTGTACAGTTTGAGAAGTTTCAGCGCGGAACTTCTATAATAATATAAAATGTAATTGTGTTCATTTATTGACTCCTTCACATAAATATCATGTGTTCATATTTCTGCTCAACTGGATTAAAATGGCGGCTGTGTTTTTTGTTTACCCGTTGCCATGGTGAATCATAGTATCAGAGCTCCATTGATGATGGCTTTTTTCATTCCCAACGCACACGCTGAACACAGAGTGAACTGAACTAATGCTGATCAGCTGTTGTGAAACCAAAAACTGGTCAATCTAGAGTTAAGGTTTTAACTCAGAGTTTGTTGAACCTGCTTTCTGAAACAGGCCCTGGTCTCAACTCTGGATTGTCACGGTGTTGAGTTTCTAATAGACTTCCCTAAACTTCTAGATAAGAGAGCTGCTCCAGCTGCACGGGAGCTGCTGAGGGAGCTAATGCCAGGGGAGTGGCTAACTGACTTAGCTTCTATGGTGCGAAGCTGAGTTTCTACCTCACTAAGCCTCGCCTCCAGTGTCTTTATCACTAAAGGAGGCAGAGGAGTAACTCAACATGTGGCACACAACACAGGAGAGAGCAGGAGAAGGAGAAGCCATTGCTGCTAAGCTAACTTGTCACGCTAGCAAAGAAAAACCACAGTACGTGAATCGTGAGAGTGACAGTGAGAGTTTAAGTAGCGGGTGAAAGTATTAACCAATTTACAAAACGAGTGCTTGTTCAGTTCATCGATCGTAATAGTAGATCAATCACAGAGAGAGCAGGAGACACAGCGTAACACCGGTGGAAGAGTATGGTGTTATATTTGGGCCACATTCATGAAGGAACAATGTGAGATTTTGAGCACAGAAAAATATATTTTGCAAGCTTAATACATGTATTTGCATGTTTGCAAATATTCATTTTAACAGTTTAATCAATTTTACTCGTATGTCCTCTCACATCTCAAATCTCAACCTTCTGTGCTCGCTCTTCTTTACCCGAGCGCTCGCTCATCTTTACCCGAGCGCTCGCTCATCTTTAACCGAGCGCTCGCTCATCTTCAAAATATATCTTAATTGTTGGGGAACAACAGTTATGGGCAATCATTTGATTGTTAAAAATAATGAAATTATTATGTTTAATAGTTGTTTATTTCTTAAATATTTTTGAAAAATAAAGTAAATGTTAATTTTGTAAATCGGGGCTCTACCCTGAAAACGAGAAGAGACAATCAATCTACGGTATGTGTTTAAAATCAGTCTACGCAATCCTAATATTCCAATAAAACAATTTTGAAGGAATAGATTTGTGCACTGGCTCTCTGAACCCCAGCATACGTGCACAAAAGACACAGAGCGTTTAAGTGAATAAACAATATAACTTATAATAATATGAATTAAGCAACTTGAATCCATCTAGATCAATGAATATCAAAAGCACAATGAAAATCATGTTATTTGAATTAACAAAGTCACTCACTACAACTAAAAATCACAGACACTGGTGTTTTATGTTGTTCATAATTTGTGTGATTATTAGTTGTAGTGAGTGACATTTGTTAATTCAAATAACTCAATTTTCATTGTTTCCAAAACATAATCAGGGACAGTAAATGAGTCATTACACACATTATTCTGTGTGTCATTGGATCATGACGTGTGACACTGAACAGCTCCTCTGCCGTGGATCATGGTTCTGATCACTTCCCCTTTGACCTCTCCTCTCTAAAGTGCAGATACAGTCATCATAGAGTAAACTTACTGAGGAAAAATGACCATCATGCAACTGTGCCCTTTTATCAAAAACAGCAGCACAAAGTTTGACCCTCCTTTCAACTCAAAGGTTGTGGGTTTGTGGGTTAAGGGCAAGACCCTTCACCTTGTGTTGCTCCTGACAGTTAATTATAGTTATTATATCTGGAAAGTATTTAACACTAATTAGCTAACAAATATTACAGATACAGAAATATGGTGTTCCTTCCCCATAATAATACAGTTCATTTCATGCCAAAAACACACCAACATTTATAAACAGGAACCAGGTGGAAAAACCATGTAATTCCCATTTTAGTAGGAAAGTTCTTCTTTATTATGTTGCTTTCAGAAGATCAAAGACTTATTGCTCTAATCATTTCCAGCAGACTGTACACTGAGAGGTGTAATGCTGCCCTCCACTGTTCAAAGTTCTCAGTCTCATCTTAAAGTTAAAGTTAGTTTTTATTAATCCCCTTAGGGGATTTTTGACCCATCCTAGAATTAGGAGCAGTGGGCTGCCACACTGAGTGGCGCCCGAACCGGCGACCTTCTGGTTACAAGTCAAGTTCCCTTTCCACTTGGCCACGGGCTGCCCCTTCTCGTCCTTCTTTGTTGCGTTCAAAACACCTTAAAGAAAATTGCCTTAATGGCAAGATGACAATTCTTCTCAATATTAAAAACTGATTATAGGGAAAAACCTGAGCGCCCCAGGTCAGCCTGTTGTCCTTTGAATATACTACATGAAAAAAGCATTTTAATTGTCCCGGGAAGTCCAAACTGGCAGAGACCATCTGCATGTCAAAGTAACATCCATCATGTTTATTATGCGCCAGTATCAAAGCTCCTCTTCAAAGAGTTCTCTAGTGTTCCATGTCACCTGGAAGGAGTTCTTACATTACAAGATAACCTCTCGTGCTCCACATCAGTTGGAACTCACACGGTTGCATTACTGCTCTCTCTTCTAGTCTTACTTAAAAAAGAACGAATTTCACAACCATGTCACTGGAAAGAATCATATCTTTCTTGATCGGTGATTGTTGTGGAGCACTCAGTCCTGTACAAGCGATTGGTAGACAACATCTTTCCAGCAAACCAAAAGAATGGGCTAGTAAAAGCCAACATGGAGAAGCTGACATTCTATGCGTTGTTGGTTCCAGAAGAGCTTGACTGTATTGGTGCTTACCTGCCTAAGAGAATGTCAAAGGATGTGGCTCGACAAAGATACAGGTATGTGTGCATAGCAATGGAAGCGCTGGACCAGCTGCTGATGGCCTGTCGCTCTCAGAGCATCAACCTGTTTGTGGAGAGTTTCCTGAAGATGGTGCGTGAGGTGCTAGAGTCGGACAAACCTAGCCTACAGATCCTAGGAACCAATTAGTTTGTGAAGTTTGCCAACATACAAGAGGAAAAAAAAAAAGTATTATAAATACTACTTTTTTTTTCTTTTTTTTTACCAGTGCCATTATTACTATTATTTCGAAACATTATATAAGCCCACAGCAACATAAAGTCATAGAAAGGCTATTAAATAATGCAGAAGCCTTTTTTCTGGGTGCAATGAGCCTTTGCGCTGTCTGAGGGGGGCGGGGTCAAGAGTCCAGCTGCCTGAATCCGACAGGACCATGACCCAGAGACGAAGAAAAAGATTAATGACACTGTATCGGAATTATGTCCAAAAGACTGAAGCCACCCGGCGCCCAAGGAAGAAAAAGAAGGAAAGAAGAGGAAGAAAAACGTGAAAAAGATAGAGGTACAGTAATGTCAATGTGATGAAGTTCATGAAATTACTAGTTTAATGCATCGTAGTTACCGTTGTTGGAGCAGAGTGTTAGCTCGTACTTCAGACGATAGCGACATTGTTTAATAATCAATAAATAGCTGAGTCGACGTTTGTTAATGTTACTCCACCTTAAATTCGTCAGGGACGTTTGGAAACTTAACGTTAGGCCTGTTCAGGTGTTATTTTACAGGTGTCTTTCCTGCTTGTATGTCAGTTAAAATGCTTTTAGTTGTCCGTCCCCTTTGTAATAAGGTGGTTGTAAGCCTTTGGTTTTATGTGTCACAGTTTATGTTTGTTAAAGTTTACATCAGTGTTAAAGTGCAGTTAAAGTGTATTACTGTTACTATTTCATATCTTAGCTGTCCCATATCATTCATAGGCTATATATACATATATATTCATTTCACTGCACTTTACTGGTTTTTGCACTCTGGTTGCACACCAAGCATCTGTTTTTTTATTCAAATGTAACATGCAGTCGTCACATATACTTCTCTTCTCTCTTTAGATGCACTTTTAAAATATTTCAGTACCACCCCCAGTGATACAGCATCAGGTGCTCCTGTCCTTTTTAATTTTATCACTTGTTTCTTTCTTTAGTTTTTATTTGGTGAGATATTTTTTACTCAAAGAAATAAAATCTTGAAAACACACATGCAGTTTCTGTGTGATTGTATGAAAGTTGATCGTGAAATTGACTGCTGCGACGCAAGGGGGCGCCAGCTAAAATCTTGCCTAGGGCACCAAATTACTCAGGGCCAGCACTGTAAGAACTGGATGTAGCTCCGCCCCCTCTGCCTTGAAGACAATGTTGTCATGGTGGCCACTCGTGGTACTGCAACAACAAATACTCATGCGGCCCAAAAAGCAATTTTCCCATTGAGCACAATAGTAAAAGAGACGCCTGTAAAAGTGTCCACAAGACACCTGGAGACATGGACACAGACATGTATAGATCTTTATATTCTATATTTTTAATTCATGGAGTTTCACATTTGTAAAACCTTCCTAAAGGCCATAAAAAGCCCAGAAACATCTTATTTCCCAGAGTGACGTCACAGCTGTGTACGAGCACAGCAAAGCGCGGTCATGTGACTCATGTGGCTACTGTCAGG
Source organism: Solea senegalensis (assembly GCF_019176455.1). NCBI lineage: Eukaryota > Metazoa > Chordata > Actinopteri > Pleuronectiformes > Soleidae > Solea > Solea senegalensis. The sequence continues at coordinate 19,900 of NW_025321363.1, forward strand.
GAAACGTACGATGTGAAAGCTTTATGAGAAATTTGAATAAATGAAGGCGGTGACTGGTTTTCTTTTACATTTTTTAAATATTAGGACGAAACAGGCTTTAGTTATTTATTCGTCGCTCATTAGGATTTATTTCAAATTTATTATCGATGTATTAATGAGCTGCTGTGTGGATTCATGCTGATATCGAGAACACGGGGCAGATGACGGTGTGATGACCTCAGACCTGCGCTCACTTCACCACTGATTCCCGGGGAGGCTGCTGGTCTTATCATCACTATCTGTTCATAAAGTTACTGATAAATGTGATGAACACATGAATTAGAGTTGAAGTAAAATGTTGAGTGAAAAAATCTGGAGTTTTAAACTACGTTTAACACATTGTTATTGTTCCTAATAATATGATCGGGAGTCTGCAGGTTTTTCTGGCCTGACTATTTTAATATTTTATGATTATTATATTTACCATAAATTGTAATTATAAAGATAAGTTAGCTTTATTTATAAACCACCTATACAAAAATTTGAACTTTGAAATTTAAACCAAAATACAAAGCATAGCAATGAGACCAAAAATCATATTCATGGTTAATATTCAATGGAATTGTTTTTTTAAATCATAATAAAAGTACTTTATGTTATTACTATTATTTTCTTGGACAATATTATATAAAATCCCTGAGTCATGTGACAGTGATTATCATACAGTTTATCAGCCTGGTCTGTACTGTGAACCAGGCATTATTTTCATTAGCTCTCATGTGCTGGAGTTCAGAGTTTTTGAATATTGAAGCAATTATTCTGTCAAATATTTAAAAAGCATTTTTTAAAACTCATCAGTAGACAACATAGATACATTGAACTGATGCAAATGAAAAGGAAACACATGTTGACTGGTCAGGGTTAAACTGTTAGATATGTAATTATACATAATGTAATAAAGGTTATGGATATTATTAACATTGTAGATGAATACTCTTGGATTAAAGACACATTATGTTAAATGTTGAAACAGCTCGTCACAGGTTCAGGACGTTAGGACTGAAAAATCACACCATCATCGTTGGAGTTCTGTCACAGATCTGTTGAAGCAGCATCTCACACACACACACACACACAGTCACACACACACACACATTCATCACCTCCACCTGTTGAGAGAAGACGACAGAGAGTCAGAGTCAGAGTCAGTGATGCAGCTCAGATGTGGAATAATAACATCACATGTTACAACAGCTCACATTCACTCATTCACCAAACACTGGTTGTTTGGAGTTGTGTGAAAACAAATCAACAGAAGTATTTGGACTATTATGAAGTATTCAAATACATTCACAGTATTTTCATATGGAGTTTTGCAGCTTTAACAGCTTCAACTCTTCTTGGAAGACTTTGCTCAACACTTTGAAGTGTTTCTGTGACAATTAGTGTCCATTCATTGTGTCGAGCATTGATGAGGTCACACACTGATGCTGGACCACAAGGTCTGGCTCTTAATCTCTGTTCCAGTTCATCCCAAAGGTGCTGGATGGGGTTAAAGGTCAGGGCTCATGTCTTTATAGTGGTTGCTTTGTCCACTGGGACACAGTCATGTTGGAGTAGAAATGTCTGCGTCTGCTGAACTTCAGATTGTCCTTCACTGAGAGAAGAGGCCGAGAGTACAAAGCCCCATTGAAACACGTCAATTCAAATACTTTTGTCCATATAGTGCATCTATAGTGCTGCAGGAACTACTCCTCACCAGCAGGGGTTGCTGTTTCTTTATGTTCATCTCTGTTGACATGGAAGTCAAGGTCACATGTTCAGCTGTGGCCTTAAATGCGTACTCTGTGTACTTTGATGGAAAGTATTTGTTAGTAGATATATTTCAGGGACATTTGGTTTTTTGATTGAATTGTTGTTGCCACTGTTTCATGTTGCCTCACACACACACACACACACACACACATGGTGACGATACTCAAGTCACTCATTTGCATATTTCTTCAGGAAAAAGTTGTGTTTATATTCTGTTCATGCAGAATTTGTCTATAAACCTTAAACCAGAGACAACTTTGATTTTGACTCATGTTACAGAGTCTTGGAGGCGGAGCTTTAACCTGAGGTCCAACAGAAAGGGGCGGGCTTTGTCACTCCAGTGTTCATGTTTACAGCAGAGTCACTATCATGTCTGTGTCTGCAGCCTCTTCATGTTATTTGATATAATGTGAATGTAAATGACTTTCTCGTGGTTTTATGTGGTTTACACTTGAAGGTGTTTGTGGAAGACTTTTAAAAAAAGGTCAATGAAGTCTACTTTCTGGGAAATTGTCCTCATTTTTGACCGAAAAAGTGAAGAAAACTAACTCTAACATTGTCTTAAAAGAAGAGAATGACAACTTCATGTAAGCTTTAATAAACAGTAACAAACAACAGTTTGAATGAAATCCCTGCTGCTCCTGCTTCACTACTGCTGTGTTTAAAACACAAAGGTCAAATTCACTCTCTCTGTACTTACGTACTTACACTAACTCTTAGTTTGTTTCATGTCTTTTTCATTTGTTTCCATGTCTTGTCACTAGTTCTCCTGTCATCTTTCTTCCATGCAATCAACTCATTTCCCTCACCTGCTTTTCCATTGGCTCATTAGTCCCTCAGTGATTATATAGCAGCCCATTTTCAGATTGTCTTGTGTTGGTTTTTTGCTCCAGCATTTCTAGTTAGTCTTCTTGTTCTGATGTGTTTGCCTGTTTGTGACTGATTTCCTGCTTTTGGACTTAGTAATCTGCGTTTTCCTGCCTCGTTGTCGTGCTTTTGGGTTCTCCCTTGCCAAGGTGTCAATTCTTAAAGTCAGAGAAGACTCACTTTCATTTCTTTGCTTGTGATAAAGATCATTTCTTTATATTTTGCTCATTTCTTCATGCTTTTGTCAGAGTTTGAAGGAAAATGACGTTCCAGGCTGAAAGTGGCTACTTTGACGTTTTCTAACCAAACAAGATGTGCTGCTGTTTTTACAGTGTATGATACAGTGGATCTATAATCTGTGATGAAGTCAAACTACAAACAGCTGATGGACGCTCATCATGTGAGGCGCTCAGCTCTAGTCTGTGAGTAGCAGCAGCTCGTGGCTCGTCTGTTGTCTCTCTGTGTCTTTGTGTCCAATCATGAAGTCTGTCACTATTGTGCTGTCACAGCTTCACTGAGGAAACACTGATGTTTGTCTGACTGTGATTAGAACAACACTCTACTCACTCCAGAGTCTCCAGTCTGTAGTCTGGACTCTTCTGAAGATCACACAGAGGCTTCACTGCTGAATCCTGCAGCTGGTTCCACCTCAGGTCCAGGACTCTCAGGTGTGAGGGGTTGGACTTCAGAGCTGAGACCAGAGAAGAACAGCTGATCTCTGTCAAACTGCAGTTATACAACCTGAATAAAGAATAAAAGTGTTTTGTTCAGCAGGTGAATTTTAATGTGTGAGTCAAATATCAGCTGTGAGGATGAAAATGTATCTGAACATTTTCTACAGTGTATTTAGAAAGCATGAGTCATGTGACTGTGAGACACACGAGTGTGTGAAGGTTCAGTTCAAGTGAACGTGAAGAATAAAGACGTTTGACGCAAAGAAACAGCAGCAAAATGACAAAGAAGTCACAGGTGAATTTCAACACAGCCTCACTTTTCACATCAAGTTCAACTCAATGAAATGAATCAATGATAAGAAGCAGAAACAGGTGGAGTCTGTGTGCAGGCTGTACACTGAGAGGTTCAATACTGCCCTCTACACTTCAAAGTCCTGAATCACACTTCTTCTCAACATCTTTACAATTCTATATTTTACACTTGATTTGATTCTTTGATTCATCTGTGTTTAGTAAACCAGCTTAAAGGTGCATTACCACCACCTTTATTGCTGCAAAGAATTCTGGGACACGGCCGTCCGCCAAACATACACCAGATGACGAGTCATGGGACAGTTGGGACACGCCCACGTCACGGTGCTGTGACACATGTTGACAACATCTGGACCATGAGTCCACACTTGGAGGATCCAGCCTTATGAACTGAGACACAGCTGATTTGAAGATGAGAGGAAGCTCCTGTTTGTTTGTAAACAGTCACAGCTGTGACATCATCAACAACACTCATTCTGATTGGCTACATATGAACGTGTCAGAGGAGAAAGTGAAAAACATCAAGTTCAGTCAGAAAAGGTCAAAGCTGCGACTGACGTGAAAACTACAGCGACTGAAACACTTTAGAAAACAAAAAACACGTCAGCTGTGAAAAGATCCTGATTCTACATCTGAGGGAAGAAAAAGTGGAAACATGGAACAACCATCACTGATTCAACTCATGTGACAACATGAATGACTTTCAGTTGTGGATGAAACATCTGACATTTACAACAGTAACAGAGAGTCAGTGAACTCACCTCAGAGTCTCCAGTCTACAATGTGGACTCTCCAGTCCAGAACACAGCAGCTTCACTCCTGAATCCTGCAGCTGGTTCCAGCTCAGGTCCAGGTCTCTCAGGTGTGAGGGGTTGGACTTCAGAGCTGAGGCCAGAGAAGAACAGCTGATCTCTGTCAAACTGCAGCCCCTCAACCTGAATAAAGAATAAAAGATGAGACTTTAGAACAATGTGTGAGTGTGTGTGTGTGTGTGTAAGGAGTTTATTTTATTCATCAGTGAATAAAATGAGTTTAATGTAAATGAAATGAAAGTTTAAAAAAACAACAGCAGCTTCGGTCAGTGAACTCACCACAGAGTCTCCAGTCTACAATGTGGACTCTCCAGTCCAGAACACAGCAGCTTCACTCCTGAATCCTGCAGCTCGTTCTTACTCATGTCCAGGTCTCTCAGGTGTGAGGAGTTGGACTTCAGAGCTGAGACCAGAGAAGAACAGCTGATCTCTGTCAAACTACATTTTATCAACCTGAATAAAGAATAAAACATGAGACTTTAGAACAATGTGTGTGTGTGTGTGTGTGTGTGTTTAAGGAGTTCATTTTATTCATCAGTGAATAAAATGAGTTTAATGTAAATGAAATGAATGTTTAAAAAAACAACAGCAGCTTCAGTCAGTGAACTCACCACAGAGTCTCCAGTCTACAATGTGGACTCTCCAGTCCAGAACACAGCAGCTTCACTCCTGAATCCTGCAGCTTGTTCCACCTCAGGTCCAGGTCTCTCAGGTGTGAGGGGTTGGACTTCAGAGCTGAGGCCAGAGAAGAACAGCTGATCTCTGTCAAACTGCAGCCCTTCAACCTGAATAAAGAATCAAACATGAGACTTTAGAGCAATGTGTGTGAGTGTGTGTGTGTGACTGTGTGTGTGTGTGTGTCTGTGACTGTGTGAGTGTGTGTGTGTGTGTGAGAGAGACTGTGTGTGACTGTGTGTGTATGTGTGTTTAAGGAGTTTATCTTATTCATCAGTGAATAAAATGAGTTTAATGTAAATGAAATGAAAGTTTAAAAAAACAACAGCAGCTTCAGTCAGTGAACTCACCCCAGAATCTCCAGTCTACAATGTGGACTCTCCAGTCCAGAACACAGCAGCTTCACTCCTGAATCCTGCAGATGGTTCCACCTCAGGTCCAGTTTTCTTAGGTGTGAGGGGTTGGACTTCAGAGCTGAGACCAGAGAAGAACAGCTGATCTCTGTCAAACTGCAGTTCCACAACCTGAATAAAGAATAAAAGTGTTTTGTTCAGCAGGTGAATTTTAATGTGTGAGTCAAATATCAGCTGTGAGGATGAAAATGTATCTGAACATTTTCTACAGTGTATTTAGAAAGCATGAGTCATGTGACTGTGAGACACACGAGTGTGTGAAGGTTCAGTTCAAGTGAACGTGAAGAATAAAGACAGCAAAATGACAAAGAAGTCACAGGTGAATTTCAACACAGCCTCACTTTTCACATCAAGTTCAACTCAATGAAATTAATCAATGATAAGAAGCAGAAACAGGTGGAGTCTGTGTGCAGGCTGTACACTGAGAGGTTCAATACTGCCCTCTACACTTCAAAGTCCTGAATCACACTTCTTCTCAACATCTTTACAATTCTATATTTTACACTTGATTTGATTCTTTGATTCATCTGTGTTTAGTAAACCAGCTTAAAGGTGCATTACCACCACCTTTATTGCTGCAAAGAATTCTGGGACATGGTCGTCTGCCAAACATACACCAGATGACGAGTCATGTGACAGTTGGGACACGCCCACGTCATGGTGCTGTGACACATGTTGACAACATCTGGACCATGAGTCCACACTTGGAGGATCCAGCCTTATGAACTGAGACACAGCTGATTTGAAGATGAGAGGAAGCTCCTGTTTGTTTGTAAACAGTCACAGCTGTGACATCATCAACAACACTCATTCTGATTGGCTACATGTGAACGTGTCAGAGGAGAAAGTGAAAAACATCAAGTTCAGTCAGAAAAGGTCAAAGCTGCGACTGACGTGAAAACTACAGCGACTGAAACACTTTAGAAAACAAAAAACACGTCAGCTGTGAAAAGATCCTGATTCTACATCTGAGGGAAGAAAAAGTGGAAACATGGAACAACCATCACTGATTCAACTCATGTGACAACATGAATGACTTTCAGTTGTGGATGAAACATCTGACATTTACAACAGTAACAGAGAGTCAGTGAACTCACCTCAGAGTCTCCAGTCTACAATGTGGACTCTCCAGTCCAGAACACAGCAGCTTCACTCCTGAATCCTGCAGCTGGTTCCAGCTCAGGTCCAGGTCTCTCAGGTGTGAGGGGTTGGACTTCAGAGCTGAGGCCAGAGAAGAACAGTTGATCTCTGTCAATCTGCAGTCACTCAACCTGAATAAAGAATAAAACATGAGACTTTAGACCAGGGGTTCTCAACCTTTTGCAAGCTGGGCCCCCCCAAAGCTGGTTCATTGCAGTTGGGGCCCCCCCTCCCCTTCCCGGCGCCACCCCCACTACACCACCCCTTGGATGGATGGATAGATAGATAGATAGATAGGTAGAGAGAGAGAGAGAGAGACAGACAGACAGATAGATAGATAGATAGAGACAGACAGACAGATAGAGAGAGAGAGAGAGATACAGACAGACAGACAGATAGAGAGAGAAAGATAGAGAGAGACAGACCGACAGATAGAGAGAGAGAGATACAGACAGACAGACGGATAGATAGATAGATAGATAGACAGCCCTAGGCTAGGCAATTCTTTTTAGGCCCACACTATCATCATCATCATCAGTAGGCCTATTATCATTACTAGACTATTGGTATAATTGTGAATTGGCACCAGACCTTTGATATGAATGTATGCTTTATTATTGTTATTATTACGAGGTCTAATAGTAGGAATATCATCTGCATTTTTTACAGAAGCTTGCAGGCGATGTTCATGTGAGACCTGAGCCTGCTTTGCCTTACCTACTTAATGTGGGCGGAGTCATCACTGCACGGCTGAGTGAAACTGCGGTGACTTTGTTTTATACGCGACACACACACACAGTGACTAGTGACTTTACACCAGTCCCTGTGACGGGACTCTGGCCAGTCAGCGGCCGGCAGTCTGACCAATCATCGCATAGTACCTGCTTAGTGCTTGGAACCTCGCAGGAGCAGCAAAAATAGTACCTGGTACCAAAAAGTCGCCATGAGGATGATTTATTTGTTTGTTATAATAATCCAACCACTTGCATTTAGACATGGGGGGAATTTTCGGGATTTTTTATTTTTTTTCCTTCCCAACCTGTAGCCTACTAGTGCCCACCCCGGGAGAGTGTCCGCTAGAACCACTGCTTTAGAAAACTACTGTTTGTGTGTGTGTGTAAGGAGTTTATTTTATTCATCAGTGAATAAAATCCGTAAAACATGAAACAAGTCATACAAATCACATATTTACCAAATAAAAAACATGAAAACAAATGCAATTTCAATCAAAAATGAAATAAATAAACACACAAAAAGAAAAGCCATAATGTCTTAAATACAGTAATACATTACTCTATTTCATGAAAATACAGTAATGTGCGCTGGCACTTTTTTTGTTTGACATAGAGGATAAAGTATCTATGTACAAGTTGAATTCAACTGTGAAACTGTTCATGTTAGGGAAGGATTTAGAGAATCGTGCTTTATGAATATTGAATTTGCCAATTGCAAGAATGAGATTTGCCATGTGATTTAAAGATCTGTTGCTACGATTCAATTCAGTGACAATATCCTTTGGGGCAATTGCTATGACATGACCAGTCCTGTTCTGAATAAACTTCTCTACGTCTCTCCACAAAACAAAAGAAAAGGGGCAGTGATAAAACAGATGTAAAGTCGTTTCTGGCTCAGTTTTGCACTTTAGCATCAATGTCAACACATTTGGAAATGATTGTGTTACACGGGTAAATATTATGTAAGATTCTGAAATGAACTTCTCTGATTTTATTCCAAACACAAAACTGAAAGGGGCATAACCATGCTTTGTGCCACTTTATATGATCAAATTGTGAATTCCAGAAAGATTTGCTTTTGGGTGAAATCTTGTTCTACTTTTGAATCTCTTTCCTTATATGTTTGTTTGTACACTTTACATCTGTTAATGGTATCCCACCAATAAGTAGAGAAGGCACTTGAGGATCAATATTTTGATGGCCAAGGTGACATTTCATTCATTCAATTATGCCTGTGGGAATAGCTGGCATTACAGAAATCAACTCTTTATAAATGATAGGAAAAGATTTTGTTCTTAGAAATGGTTCATAACTATAAAGATGACCTTTATTATCAAACAAAGCAGAAACATAGATAATACCCCTTTCAATCCAGGCCTCCTTATATAGACTTTTCTTGTTAACAGTAATATCACTGTTATTCCAAATAAGAGTTTTATGTGGTGAAAAGTTGTGAACATAACACACTTTCCAAGACAATAAAGCCTGTTGATGACATTTTGAGACTTTTAGTGGCAATTTAGAAACAGACTAGTTACATCCCAATAGAAAGTTGAAGCCGCTTCCATTTTCAAAGATATTATATGGTATAAAATTCCATAGCGATTCCGGACATTCCAAACATTTCTGAAGCCATTTGATCTTAAAGGTGCAATTCAAACGGATCAAATCTAAGACGCCCAATCCTCCTTCTGCTCTCTCTAAAGTGAGAATTTCTTTTTTGAGGCAATGTCTCCTATGTTTCCACACAAATGTAATACATAAATGATTGATTTCTGTGCAGAACATATCACTAACAAAAAGTGACAAAGCAGGATAAACTAATCTTGATACACCTTCAGCTTTTGACAATAACACTCGAGCAAAGATTGAAAGGTCTCTCTGAAGCCATCAATTCAAAATTGTCTTAGTTTTCTTCATTTTGGGAAGAACATGTAGCTGTTGTCTGAGAGTCATGTCCTTGGAAATGTGAACACCAAGATATTTAACACACTGTTTGACAGGAATATCAAACATAAGTTTCTCTTCAGTCTCATAGAAACATAAAAGTTGACTTTTGTTGAGATTAAGTTTAAGACCCGAAGCTTCTGAAAATGCACCAGTTGCACGTAATGCACTTTGTATTTGCCCTTTATCCCTTAGAAACAATAGTGTATCATGGGCTAGCTGTGTCATTTTGATCTGTCTGTTAAAGATGGTCAAACCATGAATATCGGGGCTATGTAAGATATTTAACAACAAAACTTCAGCCACAATCAAAAATAAAAAACAAGAAATAGGACATCCTTGGCATACACCTCTTGAAATTGGAAACCTTTTGGAAATGCTGGGATATAAAATGACAGAGCTGTTTATATCTTTATAAAACATTATTATATTATTAATAAAATGATCCCCAAAACCAAAAATGTGCAGGGCCTGTATCATGAAAGAATGTTCAATTGAATCAAATGCCTTATAAAAGTCGAGGAATACAAGTAGTGCATGTGACTTTATGTGGTTCGAATAGTCAATTCAATCTAATACTAACCTGACATTAGAGCTAATGTGACGTTTGGCCATAAAAGCATTTTGGTTTTCGCTTATTATCTCTTCTAGATCTTTCTTCAAACGTTTAGCATAGACCTGTGAGATCATTTTATAGTCTATATTTCAAAGAGAAATGGGCCTCCAATTTTCCATTATTAAAGGATTTGTTTCAGGTTTAGGAATAAGGGTTATCAGACCTTGTTTCATGGTGGTCGTCATGTCCTTTCTATCAATACATTCTTTAAACATGAGCAGTAGATGGTCCTTAATTAAAGCCCAAAAGCATAAATCAAATTCTACTGAGAGACCATCACTTCCAGGTGATTTTCTTAAATTCATTGAGTTCATATTGCTTCAGTCATTTCTGAGGATGAGAGTTCTCTGTCACAGCTGTCTTTGAAATGTCCAGAAATCAGAGGAGTAAACTTTCTTATATGCTCCATAAATGCACTGCTCTTGAAGTGATTCAATTCACATGTATATCATTTGCTATAACTTGCAATATTATTGTGGTCTGTGCTGATGGTACCATTTATATTTAGGGATGGAATATTATTTATTTTCCTATTTGGCTTTTCTAAACCAAAAAAAGAACTTGTATTTCTTTCCCCTTCCTCTAACCACTTAGCCCTGGACCTTATGAAGGCACCTTTGGCCAAATTCATATACATTCTGTCAAGCTCTTCACTAAGATTCTTAAGCAATTTTAATTCATCCTCAGATAAATCGTGCCTCGACATTCATTTGTGCAACTGGCTCATTAAAGATCTTCTTTGCTAGTACGTATTTCTTTTATTTGTTTGCTACACTGTATTGCAACTTCTCTCACTTTAAATTTAAAGAATTCATATTTTTGTATTGGACTCATATCTTTTTCACTAAAAATGTCTTTTGCAAGCAATTCTACAATTCTAGTTTCTTCTCCTTGAGAATCTCAGTGCCACGAGAAATCTTCCAGACTTTGTTTTCAAAGGATCTCATTGTGAACTGCACGATGACAGGTCGTGCTGCATTATCCCGGGGAACTCCAACTCTATGCACTGTGTCAACGAGAAAGCCCAGCTTTTCTTTGTCTTCAGGTGCGAGCAGCGCCAGCAACTTGATGATCTCCCCTCTGATGTTCTCTGCAGGTGTCTCTCCTAATCCATACATGCGGAGATTCCAGCGCCTGCTGAAGCGCTCGCTATTTTCACTTCTCTGTTGCAGTTGTGAGACTTGTCCTGACATTTCTTTAATGTGTTCTTTGTTATTAGGGTTCGAGCAACAAGGTTGCAAGAACCCTCTTGAAACTGGAAGGATTATTATTAGGGTTCGAGCAACTTGGTTGCAAGAACCCTATTGTAATCGCTAGAGTTATTAGGGTTTTAGGGTTCGAGCAACAAGGTTGCAAGAACCCTATTGAAACTGTACAATTTTTTCTTCTTTTTCTTATTATTTTTCCTAAAAATGAATTGCCTTTTTGAAGCCTTTCCCATACACGAAAACTCACAAATTTTTGCAAGTGCATCAAACCTGGTGTAAATTTACGTCTGAAAGTAGTTTGGGGACACTGCGTACAAAATTGGAAGTGGGCGGGGCTTACGAAAATGGAAAAACAGCTTTCATCAGGTCGATTTTTCTTGTGTCTCACATACATGCACGAAAGTTGGTAAACATGTTAAAGTGGACATATCATACCCTATTTCCCCCATTAAAGTAGTTCCCTGGTGTCCTAATGAACATGTCAGTGACATGCTTTGGGACAAAATACCATAAGGATGAAGCATCATAGCAGTTCAATAACCCTGCTAAACCTGCCCCTTTCAGAACGCTCGGTTTTCGTGCATGGTCCCTTTATATGCAAATGAGACACAGGCAAACACACACCCACTTCTTCCAGGGGGTTTCTGATTTGTCCTCTTTACAGCACTCACTCGCTCAGCTCCATTTCTCTCCCCTCCCTCCACTAGTTCTCTGACAATATCAACATGGCAGCGTGCGCAGAAAACAGCGAGAGTGGCGTCACAGGAAGAGATGTCCTACGTAAAGATCGAGCCGAACAGTGCTGAACTGTAAATCAGTTAAAAACACGTAGGGACAGCACCGCTGATCGCCACTGCTGATCGCCAGCGGCGCGCGGTGGGCTGAATAAACTCCCGCTGTATGTGACTGTATCAGACCGGTGACTGTATGCTCCGGAGCTGGTGATCAGTCACACACAGCGGCAGTTTAGGCAGCTCGCCGCTGGCGATCAGCGGTGGAAATCAGCAGTGCTGTCCCTATGTCTTTTGAACTGATTTTCACAGAGAGTGCAGCACCGCTGATCGCCAGCTGCGAGCAGTCTGATGTGACTGTATCAGACTGAGTGTGTGCTCTGGTCATGGAGGACGTACTGAACAAATATTTTTAATTAGGACGTGCCAGAATGGTCAGTTATGAGCTCTGTGTGATCTTTTCTTAACAATGTGTGTGTTTGTACGTCGGTGAAATATGTCCCCTGACTAAATACGGCGACCGCTGGCCGCAGTCTGATGTGAAGTGGTGCGAACATACGAACACACGTTTGCTGACTTTATCCGGCACATTAGCTTCATATATAAAATCCTCTGTAAAACACTGTGCTCCACTGTGCAGCCACCAACAGCACACTTGTCCCTCTGTTTTGACATAATACCGCTCTTCCTCCCTCGCATGCACTCTCGCAGGGACAAGGTGGAGCTAAGGTGGAGCTCTCCAAGTAAACTTACTGGTGGGGCGGTAACATTCGCGGTGAAATGTGCATGCTGCCGTCATAAGCGCAGGGAATTCAACATGGAGTGTTATGAGCTCACTGGCACCGCTGTAAGTCCTACAGGAAGGCCGCCATCTTGGGTTGAACTATTTTGGCCATTTCGCACCAATGGTATGTGAACGAACTTGTCCTAGAGGTTTCATGAGATCACCTTTAAACTTGGTGAGGTCACTGTAGACAAGTTGAGGAAAACTTTTCTATAAGTATCATGGCGTACGAGAAAGTGGCCGGCAGAGTTGGTGAAAATAAAAGATTTTCGACACAGGCAACAAAACTCTTATAACTTTGCGATAGAAGGTCCCATCCCAACCAAATTTGCTAGGGTTGATGATGGACCATTGCTGAAGAGGTCTATGAAAAAACTGTACATTTTGAAAACATCTCCTCCTGGTGGTAACAGAAAATACAAAAAATACACAATTTCTTTTACAGAGTTCATTGTATCAAACTCAAAATTAATGAAAACCTTCAAAACACATGGTAGATAATGCGTGCTTAATATGATAACAAATTGATGGCAACACTGCAAAGTCAGATATTTGTGACAAAAAAACAAACTGCTACAACTTTGCGAATCTGAGTCCAATCTGAACCAAACTTGCTAGGATTGATGATAGTCCGGCCCTGAAGACGCCTATATAAAAATACTCACTTTCAAAAACAGCACCCCCTGGTGACAGCAGACACTATGACGCCTGGTATTTGAATGAACTAGTCCTAGAGCTTTTGTGCGATCACCTTTAAACTTGGTGAGGTCACTGTGAACAAGTTGAGGATCTAAAGGTATTAAAGGTTTTTCAAAATGTCACATGGTTTTCGAGATAGGGGGCGCCAAAGTTGGCGTTCATTCATATTTTTCACAACAAAAGGCGAAACTCTTATAACCACGTTGAATGTACATGCACAAAACTTGGTACTCACGCGTTCCTTAGGTCAGGACGGTCAAAAAAGTCAGCGCAGCCTATGCTCTAAAACAAACAGGAGAGCCACCATCTTGGATTGAAAGTACACTTTTTGCAGATTTGGCCATTTCGCACCAATGGTACGTGAACAAACTCGTCATAGAGCTTTCATGGGATCACCTTCAAACTTGGTGAGGTCACTGTGGACAAGTTGAGGATCCAAAGGTATAAACAACTTTTCAATAAGTATCATGGCGTACAAGAAAAAGGGCGGCAAAGTTGGTGAAAATTTTAATGTTTCGCCAAAGGCAACAAAACTCTTATAACTTTGCAATAGAAGGTCCCATCCCAACCAAACTTCCTTTGATTGATGATGGGTAGTTGCTGAAGACGACTATGTTGCTGAAAACAATACAATTTGAAAACAGCGCCTCCTGGTGGTAACTTGATATGTGAGACCTCAGACCCATCCTGAACATGTCTGTAAAGGATGACCTCCCTACAGGAAGTAGAAATCCCGAAACAGGAAGTAAAGTCTAAAATTGTCTGCAGCGTATCTCATATCTTCACGAAACTTGATATGTGATTCAAGGGACCGTCCCTGAACACGTTTACGGACACGCCTTTCACCCAACAGGAAGTCGGCCATTTTAAACAGGAAGTGCCATTTTAACTGGGCTGTATAATGTCCAATCCGCACGAAACTTGATATGTGAGTAAAGGGACCTTCCCTGAACACAATTACGGACACGCCTTTCACCCAACAGGAAGTCCGCCATTTTACACAGGAAGTGCCCTCTAACTTAGCACAGGGACCAAGCTGAAAATAACTAGTAATGAAAATAACTAGTACCGCAAGCGGTAAATGAACGGGAGATACAGCTAGAGGACTCGCACGGAGACTCGCAAGCTCTCGAGCTCGAACCCATTCAGAACCGCTTGCGGTACTAGTTATTAGGGACCGAGCACTCACACAGTGTGCGAGGACCTATTGTAATTGTAGCAACATGGACCGAGCACTCACACAGCAGTGTGCAAGGACCGAGGACATATTGTAATTGAAGGAATTATTATTAGGGACCGAGCACTCACACAGTGTGCGAGGACCTATTGTAATTCTAGCAATCAGGGACTGAACACTCAAACAGTAGTGTGCAAGAACCCAAGGACCGAGCACTCACACAGTGTGCTTAGGGTCCGAGCACTCACACAGTGTGCGAGGACATATTGTAATTCAAGGAATTATTATTATTATTATTATTTTTGTTATTAGGGACCGAGCACTCACACAGTGTGCGAGGACCTATTGTAATTGTAGCAATATGGATCGAGCACTCACACAGCAGTGTGCAAGGACCTATTGTAATTCTAGCAACATGGACCGAGCACTCACACAGCAGTGTGCAAGGACCTAGGACCGAGCACTCACACAGTGCGCGTGGGGGAAATATTGTTATTCTAGGAATTATTATTATTAGGGTTCGAGCAACAAGGTTGCAAGAACCCTCTTGAAACTGGAAGGATTATTATTATTAGGGTTCGAGCAACTTGGTTGCAAGAACCCTATTGAAATCGCTAGAGTTATTCTATTTTAAAAACAGCGCCTCCTGGTAGTAACAGAAAATACAACAAATTCACAATTCCCTTATAACTTTTACAGACTTCTTTGTATCATACTCAAAATGTTTGAGTATTTGAAATTTTTATAACTTCGCGATGGAAGGTCCGATCCCAACTAAACTTGCTATAGTTGATGATGGTTAGTTGCTGAAGACGACTATGTTGCTGAAACGATACATTTTGAAAACAGTGCCTCCTGGTGGTGGTAGAAAATTCTAAAAAAACAAACTGTTACAACTTTGCCAATCCTGGTCCGATCTGAACCAAACTTGCAAGGATTGATGATAGTAAGGCCGTGAACACATCTATATGAAAATATTCATTTTCAAATACAGCGCCCCCTGGTGTCAGCAGACAAAATTACATTTATAGTTTTAGATGCTGCTCCAACAGGGATTGTTGTATCCACTTGAAACTTAGTATATGGGACCCCAGACCCTTCCCCAACATGTCCGTAAAAGGTCACCTCCCTACAGGAAGTGGAACGCCCAAAACAGGAAGAAAAGTCTTACATTGTCCGATTGACACGAAACTAGATATGTGAGTTACGGGACCTTCACGGAGATGAACAGGAAGTCGGCCATTTTAAACAGGAAGTGCCCTCTAACTTTGCAGTACATTGTCCGATCTGCACAAAACCTTATATGT